>NC_031774.1:1867109-1920069 GCF_001522545.3 Parus major | reverse complement strand
TATTATTATTATTATTATTATTATTATTATTATTATTATTATTATTATTATTATTATTATTATTATTATTATTATTATTATTATTATTATCTTACAGAGATTATAAAAAACAGAGCTCTAATAGCTACAATTAAGAACTAAGTCCCTGGAGGGAAAAGGAGTGATTTTTTACATATTGAAGTTGTCCCCAGATTCAACCAAAGCAAGTAAAATATTTGATTTCTTTCATGCATTTCCAGTGCAAGTGACCTCTGTATACAGCCAGGCACCTACATCAAGTGTAATGTTAGCCCTGTTAATGCAAACAAGTTCTTTATTGATCTGCTGTAGTGAAGACTTGAGCCTACACAGTAAAATAACAAGGGAAAAAAAATCCCTCTACTATTTTAAAAAGGATTTTTTTTTGGTTTGAATTAGTGGTTCTTAGAGCTCACAACCATCAAAAGCTACTTCAGTAAATTTCAGATAAAAGTGGAAATCTTCAACTATATTTGCATTTATCATGATAGTCAGGTATTCCAAGGTACTGAAACAACACAGAAAACAGACCAAAGTTTTATCTTATTAAAGCTATTCAAAGAAAAGATTTCCCCTCCTGCTCACAGTGGTATGGATGTAACAAGGTCTAGGTCACATGGGTATCAATAAACCACCAATGGTTCCTTTATGAAACAATAAGAAAATGCATACAAAGTTAAAAGGGTAAACTTTACAGGGAAGATCAGTAAATGCAAAATCGATTTTGCTCATTTATTCCCCTAATCTTGTCATGCTGTAATCGAGTTTCAAGTTAGATTTTCCCTGCCCCCTCCCTTAGAATTTAAGCAAGCAGCATGTTAAATCACTGCAAATGGACTCTGGCTTTCTAGACCCCGAGAGAGTGTGGCTGTTCACTAATGTTTATCTAAAAATAGTTTCATTTTGGGCAAAGTTCCTCTTTGTGCTCCTGGACATGAAATGGAGAGCAGATTTTCGATGGCCGATCACCGTGAGATGAATTTTACTTCGAATTGTGCCCACACTGCAATTCAATGAGAGAAATTCAAGTTTTCTTACTTCCATTCTAAACAATGCCATTACCCCATCAATTTATTTCATTGTCTAAAGCCTGGAAGGGTTTCACATCAGGTATTTTCTTAGCTGTTACTAAGTAAGAAAGACTGAACACTTTTGCATAAGTCAGAAGGATGAGAAATACTTGCAAAGGTGGCATTCTGTACTCAGAATTGCTGCTACAGTTCCTTCTGCAAAGGTTCTCTCTCACCAAGTAACACTGAGCTCCAGCTCCCAGCACCTGTGTGCACAGAAATAGGCTTCCAACATTGACTGGCACTTGAGAACCTCAAAAAAAAGCAAAAAAAAAAAAGCAAAAAAAAGCAAAAAAAAAGAGAACAAGTATGTTCTCCCCATGTTTTTTGCAAGATCATATAGACTAAAATTTTGTGGATAAAGCATATATAAAATTATAAAAGAAGCCTCAAAATAAATGTTATACAAATATTAAAGTTATTAAACCTAAACTTCTGGAAGGCCACTATAATTGCTTCTTTTATATCTGGCATTGCACTTCCACTGCTGAATTCCTTCGTTTCCAAGAGCAGACTTATGGAGATGCTGTACTATTTGATTTGGCACTATTCACAAGCCTTGGTAGATGATCAAAAACAGAGGGCACAGAAGAGCAGGAAAAGCCTTAAGAAGCTGTCTGGGCTGCTGTTGTTGCTGCCTCCATAGGCAGAAAACTTGTAAGCTGTATGATTCACTATTGTTTAATTTTAGACTGATTTTTTATGTATCTTGACAAAATAAACATCAGCATTTCTTCAGATATTGATTCATATCCAGGTTAAGTCTCTTCACTTGTCAGCAGGTAGAAATTTTATTTTTTCCTCTTTGCAGTATTTTGAAATACATGAGTCATGTTGTGCATTAACTGAAAACTGAAGACAAAACTATTACAAAAAGCAGCAAGAAGTAAACAGGACAATTAAAAAAAACTCCCAGATTAAATCATGATTACAACAGGAAGATTTAAAACTTTCTGTGTATTCAAGAGACATTAAACTGATTTTTGCAGCTTCAGGAGGACCAAATAAAGAGCTGGAGAGTCCTGAAAAGCTGCCAAGAAAATTGTACTCGTGTGGAATACCAGGGGAAGAGGGAGGGGAGGATATCCAAGTCACCCTGAGGCAATTGAAGGTTGTGTTAGGATGCTTACACATGACTGGAAATTCACAGGAAAGCTTTCCATGTAAACAGGAATCCCCAAATATCAATAGAGTCACAAAAAAAGCTTTTACATGCAGCTCTTAACTCCTCATAAGATCAGGCTGTGCCCAGTGACAGGGCCCACAGAAGATATAAGAACTGCACACCAACATCCCGATTTTCCTGTTTGCTGCCACCAGCAGCAGGTCCTGGAGGCAAAGCCCAGGTGCTGGATGTCTGTCCTGCCTCTGCTGCCAGCATCAACCCTCCAAAACCTGCGTGGGCAAGGATACTTCACTTCTGCTGAGCAGGGCTCTGCTGGGAGCAGGGAGGGAAAGAGCAGGATGATGACTGTAAGGGGAATTAATACTCCGAGCAGTTTAACTCCTATTCAGATTTTGACTTGGAGAGCTGCCAGGTTTCCAGGGAAGCAAGTCATACAGAGCAGCTGCTGCCCAGTTATGATCTTCTCTCTCCCCAGACTTCCTCCACAAACACAGAGCAGATCCTTGTCAGCAAACTGGGGCTTTTTAAGGCCCCCACAGCCAAGAGAGGGCTGGAGCTCCTTGCTTGCCTACAGCTTTGGCTATTTGTCCTCCCCAGCTCTGCACTGCAAGTGGAGAAAAGCAGATTGTGCTCCGTGCAGCATGGCAGTGCTGGGTGATGCCCTTAGGAGAACACACAAAATGAACTTCCCCAGTTTGTGCACAGCCCCTTCTGGCTCAACAGTGGGGTGAGTGAGATGACTGAATGTGCAGTCCAGCCACCAGCAGACAGACACACGCTTTGGAAATGGCATCACGCTCGGCTACAAAGCTCAGTGTGATTGTTGTGCATAAGAAATTAATCCTCACAGAGGATTACATAAAAGCCATCCCACAGTCTTCCTCCTTTTTCAAGATTTTGAGATCACTTTCCCTTTCCTCCTCATCTGCCACTCCTTCATGCACCATGCCTGGGGACAGACGTGTACCTTAGCCAGCATGAATGCAGGAAAAGGACCTTCTTCTGAACAATGCTTTCATCTCCTTATTCCAAGACTTTTAAAGTCTTTTATGGTCAACTCTGCTCAGAATTGCTGCATTATAAAAAGTGAAGCAAAGCTCCTCAAAGTCAGATGTTTTGTCTCACGGCCCTTTCGAAAGAGAGCCTGAAGGCTCTACTGCTAAATACGCTACTTGCATATGTACCTGTACAAGTGCATTAAACTGAAGGTCTCTAAGTTAAATGTTCAAGGGCTTTACTGTACTACTTTGACAGGTATTCTTGTGACAGTTCAAAACCAGAAGCATTCCCTACAGACAAATATTTTTTACTGACTTCCTTCAAACTTCCTTGCAGAGTGCACTGTCTGATCACTGGGTTGTTGTTTAGAAGCAGAACTACCAAAGTGAGCAGCATCCAAGAGTGATGCATGTCTGTACAGCTGTATTAGACCAAAAAAATGCATCTAGTGGCCAAATTCCAGTTGCAGTTATGGTCCCTTAATGAAATGACATCTTAATGGAACTGACCTAGTTATACATTAAGACTACTGTACCTAAAATATTACATAGATGGAAACATATTCTTTGCCATTTAAGCTGCAATTTGCAATATTGATTTTAACCCCAGATGAGACCTTGATCTAACTAAGTGCACTGTGAATCCAAAAATCCTGACCTCCAGACCAAACATTTGTTCTTTATTATAAGTGCAAGCAGACTGCCTCACGTTTGGGTGACGGATGTGAGTCAAATCTCTCAGTTAACTCTGGTTCAAAGAGTAATCCTGCTGCATGCAGCTTTTTTTGGTAGGAAAACTACACCAGAATGCTCACCCACACAAAGTAATGACTCCAAGTTCTCAGCAACACCAAGAACCACCAGGGTATTTTCATGTGAAATAGGAAAAAAAAGCAAACCCAGAAGTTAGAGTTCTAGTTTGCAAATAGAAAAAATAACCTTTGATTCCTTTATAATAATTTAAGGGAAGAAGAGTGCTTTCATCTTCTCTTAGAACAGACAAAACTGTTCAGCCTCCCATCACAAGACCCTCCTCTCCTGATGGAGGCATTCTTTCAAGAATTTTCATTTGTTCATTGCTACTAGAACCACAGGAAACCTCCAGAGATTTCTAATACCTGTGTGCTGGTTCTCCCTATAGTAAATGATACCTAGACCCTCCACAGGTATTTAGGTGCTCATTTTCTACTGGTTTACCTGGGCACCTAAATGTTTTTACAATTATCTCTGCCTCGCCACCCTTTACCTTCCAGTACATGAAGGTAATACTATCTCCCTGCTCCAGAGATGATTAATCAGAATGAACTACAAAACATCACTGAGTCACTTTAAACTATATATGGTCACCTAAACAGATTTGAGGACTTGGGACCCAGTCTCAAATCACAGACATAGAGCAGCCCCATAGAGTGGTGCAGGCTTACTACCTGCAGTGAATGAGATTTTGCAAAGTAATTTAATCACAACAACAGGATTTGGGAATAAAAAAAAAAAAAAAGGAAATTGTGATTCAAGGACTAGAGGAGACAGGTTCTCTAATTCTGCTCTGTGCCTTTCAAAGAATCCCTTTAAGGAATTAGACTTTGTATGACTGAACTGCACCCTCTTTACAAAGTTGACTGCACGTTTAAACCACAGAACAAATCAAATGAAGTGGACCTTTTTAATCCAGGAGAGCCTCTCTACATGACAGACTCTCTTTAAACTGATCTATTTAGTTTGATAGGCAGTTAAAAATGCTCCTCTCTCTTCCCTTTTTGCAGACATGAAGGGAGCAGCACTGTCTCAGGACTCATACTCTGGACATCATTTTACATTAAATCATTAGAAAGTAACAGCACATAGGAAGAACAACAGGAAGCAGAGGCAAGTATTCTGCAGTACTATCTATAGCTACTATAAAATTCAGCTTTAAATAAGGAAGTGCATAGAAAAAATCAACCCAAACAATCCAAAATATAATCAAGCTCCCATTTACCAGAGTTTCAGCTGATTTGCTTGAATGGAACCAGCATGGTCTGCATGGAACTGGGATAAAGACTAGAGTTGCTCACTTGCAGATACTTCTGATCTGTAAATGAAAATACAAAATATCACAACTGCAGAAAACTTAAGATCCAAGTTGTTAACAACTGTAGAGGACATGAAATTATTTCATTCAGTGTCCCCAGACTTTACTGAACAGCAGCAAGTTTAACATAAATTTTCAAAATGTCAAACATGAAAGACCATAGTCATGTCTGACTTAGCCTGTGACTTTTGATCAGTCATTCTCCTCTTGGCCCATAATTTCTGGGTTGTGTTTACTTACACATTACTGTATTGCATGGAATTAATACTGGTTAAATGAGTTCAGTGCTGCAAGGAACTCAACACTTACTATGGTTGGGAGTCTGATCTCAGGAGGTGGGGCTAGAAAAGAAAATAACTTATCTTCACCACTACAAAAGACAGAGTAAAAAATCCTAAACACTTCAAAGACTTAAAATTATTATTTAGTAAGTGATTTCAAAATGCCCAAGAAAGACAAAGAGAATACTACTAAAGAAAAAAGAGGCTGAGAAAAATTATTTTCTAATAGGAAAAAGAAGTGTCCTCTTCCCACAGTAGTTCTCCCTACTCTGTGACAGTTTATTTTATGCCTACATAATGGTTTTATTTTTGAACAGGATTAGATGGAAGTTCTTGGGAAGGTACTGCTTCATGTACCATTATATAAATATTTCACTGGTGCAGGTAAGATCAGAGAATTCTGAATTTTTCTAACAGAAAACATAACTTTCTGCCAAGATGGCAATCAAGAAGCTTTGAAAAGATCTAGAACTCCATCAGCTATATGAGCAATCACAAACAGCCCACCAAACACTTTCCCCAGAACTCTGTGAGAGGAAACAGAAAAAAAAAAATACACCACAGTGTACATCAGCCATTGCAGAAGCACATATTACATTTGCCTGTAATTACATTTGCAGCACTGTGCAAGTCATGAATGACACATTGGAGTTCTCCCTTTCCTCCAGACTTCTGTGTGGAAGGAAAGAGTTGAGGATGCAGCAAAATAGAAGTATGTGTACTTGATATCATCTCATATTTTAAGTAAGTCTTGTTTTACATCATTTTACTAACACAACAGATTATTTCTTATTACATCAGGTTTTCCACCCTTAGGCTGAGGGTCATGTAAGGCACTGACAGGACCTTTTTGGACAGCATCCAACTGTCCCCCTCAAAATTGAGATGTTTACTTAATGAGAATTAATTCAATTACAGTAAAGTACAGCAAATAACCAAGATGCTCCTGTTTGATTTCATGACGATGAGCTGCAGTGAAACTCCGAAATAAATTATAATGCCAAAGGAAAAATTCTTCACTGTTGTCAAGTGTTTGGAAAGTGTTAACATGGTTCATTCATTTTCAGCTGCAATACCATGCTGAAAACATACTTTTGCTGGTTTGCAGTTGATTGATGTACATTACTCATATCAGGCTAATGGCACTTTATTTTCCAACAGTAGCAAGTAATGAGTGACCTTGAGTGCATATTGTTTTGCTGAGAGGTTTTGTTGCTCCGTGTACTCTACGAGCACCCCCAAGGAAATGAGGGCCCCGTATTGGTGTTTTTCAGCAAACCTCATTTCTTTCATGGCTTTCTGTAAAAGAATTTGATACAGGGATAGAAGCTAACCTAAGTGAGTAAATGAAATATTGATCCACACTACTCTGGCCTTGCCTTCACCTTGTCCCAGGGCTGTGAGTTACTGACTTTTCCGTTTTGGCTGTAATAGGAATTATTACAACAGGCCTCTGCGAGTAATTACTTGGCATGGCAAAAAGGAGGGTCCATCATATATTTCTGTAGAGACGTTAGTTTCCATCAGGCCAGCAGTCTGCTTTTTTGGCCCTGTCTTTCCTACTCCTGATTCAATTCCTTTAACCATCATTAATCAAGTTCCTTGTCAGTAGAAGTTTATCAAAAGTATTAAGTGAGCAAGGTTGCATGGCCTCCTTAAAAAAAAAAAAAAAAAAAAAAAGTCAAGAAAAAAGAAGGACCAATGCAGGGCAGTAAATTTCAAAATATGGAACGCTGGTTCCATGATATATATGAGTGTCTCTTCAGCTGGAATGAGCAGTTTGTTTTAATGATAGATATTGTAGTTTGAGCCGTGATAGAATCCTTCTCAAGTTTATATGCCACAGACTATCATTTATGAGAGACCATGTGTTTCTAAATGGTGAAGGTCATGGCTGATGGCAAAAGTAAAAGCAGTGGTGATTCATTAAAAATAGTTAATAGGGCCTGCTGTTGACAGGGATAAATAGCAACACCCTGCATTTGCAACCCACAAGCAACTAGTTTAGGCAATGCCTCTTCCGTGTTTTCAGCACCCCCGACTGCCAGACAGCTGTGAACATACACGGAGACATCAGCGAGATTGCTTCCACCCTGCTAATAACAGATGCACAACGGGTTTCCAGTGTGAATGACTTCTCTGGATACAGATTTTCCAACCAGCAGCTTTGACAGACTGACTAAACATCCAGCTCACAGTGATTTGTTAGCTAATAATCAAGTTTATGCTGTACACTGAATTCTTAGGGACCAAACAGATTTGCTAACTACCCTGCTGGGATCCCATCCTTCAGTTTGAACACCAGCTGATGTCCCAGGTGAGCCCACGTGACATCAGTGGAAGCTTTGCTACATAAAGGACACTAAAATGGGACCTCACAGCCTTGGAATGACTAAAATACTAATGATCTTTATTGTGTCCTCAATCAGAAAAATGCAATTTCCTTAAGGCACTTTTGTGCTATTCAGAAAATGAACTCTCAAAATTCAGTTAAAAAGAAAATATTTTAACTGGCTGTTCTGATGCTGTCCCTTTTTTTGGTTTGACTTTATTTTTAAAATGCAAGCACACAACAATCATCATTAAAACAGAGACGTACTCCACTTTGTAAAGTTTACAAATATAATTTGCCAAACAGATTTGGGGCTGCACTTTAAAAACAGAGTTTGGTGAATGTTCTCTCATGGACACAATTCTACAGTACATATCAGTGATAGCCTATGGATTCCTATGGTTTTGTCTGGCTGGTTGTTAAATACAGAGGAAAACTATTAATATATACTCATTGACTTTAGATAACAACTAATTTATAGTCATTATTTCCAGACTAAAATACTGGAGAGGTGGTTCACATTTAATTTCTGATCCTCCTTTGCCAACGTGTTCTGCCCCTCCTGGGACATTTCCCTACCTAACACATTAAAACACATTAAAGTGAGCTATTATCATCTATTTTAGGAGAAAATTTTGTTTCTCATTCAGCTCAAGTAATTTCCTCCTCAAGTGAGCTTTGTCTCAACTATTTAGAGAGTTCCATTACTTAGCTGATCTTGAAGCACCATCAAAAGGAATACAATTAATGACTTCCTAGGAGTTGATCATGCACTGCTTGAGTAGACACTGGAACGCTGCAAAAAACAGCAGCAAAGATAAAAAAGGAAAAAGAAAGAAAGAAAAAAAAAATCTGGTAAATTAAAAATAGTAACAGAGGAAATGAAAGTGAATCCATTAAGGCTTGGTTAATTCTGCCATCTCCAGTCCTTTCCTCTTCATATGATACATATGCTTTGCAGCTGCCTAGATCAGAGCTGAAATCCTGTAATTACAAAAGCTCCCTGACTTTCTTTCCTCTTCCTTTACTGTGGAAAAAGAAGGTTAATTTTTCCTTACTTGATTGCTGAATACAAATGCTTTTTAAAGCAAGCTAGGAAATGGGTCCATGGTGTCTAGCTGATAACACTTCTTAAAATGTAGTTTTGTCTCAAATGTTTATGCCTTTCTTAGGCACTGATTAAATGCTATTTCCCTTGGCCAATCATCTGCAGAAACAACACCAGCCTCTAAATTAGAAAGGCAGACAGTGTAAAATATTTGATTACTAAGTAGAAAGGTAAATGAGATATCTGTTGTGATTATTTTAATGCTTATCTTTCAATACTTCTATAAGAGGATCAGTTTCCCTAATATAGTCATCTTGTGAAAGACAGTCTGCAGTGGTTACAAATTGACTTTTTATGGAGAAAATAAGACTGTTCCTAACCTATTGCACTGATATTATATTTTGTTAATATTTTATGAAATAAAAGTCCTCCCATTAAGGGTGGCAAATTGCTTTATAATTATAGCACTTCGCACACTAGAATGACTACTTCATTTTATGGAAAAAAGCTCCAAATACAATTTCATTATCATCCAGTGTCTTTTCAGCCTTCTAAGGGTTTCAGCAGAAAGCACTGTCATAAGCATCTCCAATATCTCCTTTTTCAAATATTAGTTCAATTTAAAGAAAATTATGACTCCTGTTCCATTCTGCTCACTGTTAATGAAGTAGTTGTGTACAGTGAACATTTGTACCTAGATCTAGACGAGTCTAATGAATAAAGTGAGCAACTATAAAATATGGACCTTTTAACTTCTGCATCCAAAGGTTGATTTATATCAGTCTGAGCACTGACTTAACTCAAGTGGTTTAGAAACAGATTTAGTTAAATCTGTGCAAGTCCCTGGTGCAGTCTCTCTTAAATCAGTTTAAGAGAAACTTAAATCAATTTAAACTGATGTGGTTTATAGATCTGAATTGGTTTCTCAACCAATTTAGTTAAAATAGGTATCCAAGTTGTAATCAGACAGTCTCCCAGTCAATCACTCTGATCTCAATTCGAATCAGCACACTTCTGCAGTTCTCACATGAGAGTAAAATTGCAGCACCAAAGAATTTTTTTTCATCCTTTTTTTTCATTTTTTTTATCTTTCCTCTTTGAAGCTTTTGATAAAACCATTAAAGCCTTCTGCTAGAAATCATCAACAGTCTGGCATATGCACAGTCTTGTTTCCTGCCTGAAGAATCCAGTGACACTTTTGGTGCCTAGGCCTGTAAGCTCAAAGGTTATTTGATTTCTACTGAGGTGATTTGCTTCTCTACTAGAAGATCATCACTGCAGCACTCTCAATACTGCAATATCAAATCTATATTGCAAATGAAAACTCAGCTGGTAAGTGTAACTGGGAAATGTTGCCAGTAAAATATTCTGACACTACTTTAATTCTAAAGTACCCTAATTTAATCAGCCATGATGCAGAAACAGCTATCAATCATAACAAACTGACAAACAAAGCTTCCCCTCCCTCAACTGTAAGAACTTTTGGAATGATCTGTAGAGAAAATATCAACTTCATACAAAGCAACAGTAAAGCAGAAAACCACCCCAAACTCAACCACAAACAGAGATGCTTTGAACATCAATAAGCCTGAAATTTAGCCTTTGGATATTGAAGATTTCAGCCGACTTAAATGTCAAAGTGGGAACAAAGTCATTGTCCTAACATGTCCTAAGCCAAGACTGTCTTGACATGTCCAAGACTTAAGGAACAAGAAACTCCAATTCTTTAGGATTGTGAACCTTTCCCTAACACCACATAATATTATAAATATAATATTATATATTATTTATAATATATTATTTATATTATATTATATTATTTATATTATATTATATTATATTTTCTATTATATTATATTTATTATATTACATATATTATATATAATATAATATATAATAAACCCCTCTATATACTGGCTTTGGTTTGCTTTTGGTTCTTTGTGGTTTTTTTTCCCCCTCTACACACAGAGAGTAAATCTTCTATTTTTACTCTTTCTTTTTTTGTCTTTTCCCCCCTCTTTTGATTAGTGCCACGACATCTTGTCCTACAGTATCTAGTTTTACAATTTTAATTGCTAACCAGAGAACTTGAGTGCTTGAGGAAGGTGCAGGATGCATCTTCTGCATCTGCAGGATAAATGTCATTTCCTCCATATGTGGAGCATTGTCCTTGTACCATGTATGTTTAATAAAGTCTGGTATTTACTTGCCAAGAAGATACAAGAATAAGTTGCTTTTAACTCTTCCACTACAATTATGTTTTATGAATTTCAGCCCTTCACAGCCCTGCACAGAAATACTTGGTTAATTTAAAAAGGTATATTCTCCCTGTGGCACAACTTATATGGTCAAACACAGAAGAAAACATGTCATTTCTGTTAGGAAAATTGGTCTAGCTAGTGGATTTTCATTTAAATATACTTCTGAGTTAAAAAATATTAAAACAAACTCTAAACTCTGGGCTAAGGACATTAAAACCCAGGCACACCTTTCTATTCCCTTCTGTCTCTCTCTCTAGATAAAATGTAATTTAGGCTTTCTTTCAAAATAAGCAAGCAGCATATTACTCAGTCAGGATTTTATGAAGTTATTTTTCTATGATAATAATTTTATTACTATATAGTCACCCAAAGCCAGAAATAAAAAATATTCTGGGCTGAAATTATTCATGTCCTATTTTTTTGCCTTACATAGTTGGGCATGATGCTGTTGGGCTCCATTTTTGGGGATTTTACAGCAAAAGTCTGAGATGTCAGAAGGACAACCAAGACACTGAGTTGGCAGATGAAGCTGAGGCAGCACACAGAGAGGTGTCTGAAACTTGCCTTTGTGAGAGCTTCAAGTGAGTTATGAAAGTCTTGCTTATTTTAAATTGTTTGTTACTGTCAGGGACAGATTCCAGTGGGTATTTTGATATTTGCTAGAACCTCAGGATCCACTCTGAGGGTGGAAAGGATATCAGTGAATGAAATTACCTCTCCCATCTAGACTATTAGAATGCAAGCCAAAGATCAAGTACTATTTTGGTTTAAATACACCCCCACAGAAGACACTTCCACATCTCATTCTTTGTTGCATTTACAAACTGGAACATGAATGGCTTCAGATTTCAGTTACAGTGTGGAGGAAGAGAAAGGTTTGGGCCATCATGGTGACAGCTGAAAAGAGAAAGAGGGAGGAGAGATTTTTTTTTCCAGTCTTGTTCCAGCCTGCAGCCCCCCTTATTACATGGCTCTGGGATGATATCACTTGAATGTAAACCCAGACCTTTCCCTGATTCCCAAATTCTATCACATACTACAGTTTTTACACATCAGGACCCTTAGATTATTTCTGCACTGGCTCTGTACCAATATAAGCACTGGCAAAAATTCAAAACATTTTTCAGGGAATGATTAATTGTGTAAGTGTTCTGAGATGTACAACAAATATTCACTGATTTGAATGACCCTCTCAGGCTCTTGCTAACTAAGATGACTTTGCAAAAGCTTCTAGAACTTTTGACTGATTTCAAACAAAAATGCAGGGTGATTATACTCCAGCCAACGGCCCCCCTGGTATAGATCAACTGATGCCTGTTCCTTTCTGATGTTTTTTTTTGTCTTTTTATTTTAATTCTAATAACATAGCTTTTGCTGCTATAAACAAAAAGGTGATACAAATGCAGATTGAAATGTAGCACATTACATTTCCCAGAGCCTTTCAATGGCACAGTATTTTAACAAATTGTCAAAAAGGCTAAAAACTGCTACTATTGAGAATCTCCTGCTTCCAGCAGAACAAAGAATAAGAGCAGCTCATCTCATTTAAGTCAAAAGCTTATTTTACCTTTATGTTCTGTGCTGCTTATATCCCATTACAAGAAACTTATGCACTTCCTTAAAGATTGTTTTGGGAAGATGGATAGATAGATAGATAGATAGATAGATAGATAGATAGATAGATAGACAGACAGATAGATACTGCCACAATCCAAAGTAAATATTTGTACTTTCTCATAATGAACAATACATCAGAGCCCACAGGCTTTTTCTCCCTCTTTTGTTTCCTGTTCTCATTAAAATATTTTTAAATGAAAATGTCATTGGTATGTCACATTATTTCACCCACATTCAACTCTCAGATGCTCATTACTCTTATTCTTCAGACAAATGTTGGTCTAAGAACAAAAAACCTTTTCCCCCTTAGGAGAAGGACATAATAAAAAAAAAAAAATAAACTAACTCATCAGCAAACCCCAGTCCATTCAGAATAATGTTTCAAGTGCTTTAGCATTAATTTAATACCCTAAAATTGCAACATTCACTTAATTCTACACACTATCTTAAATTTTCTTCAGTATGCATTTGTATATGGAAAGCAACCTTTATTTAATACACTGAAAAAGACCATGGAATTCTAAAACCAAAGGGCTAGAAATTAGAGAAAATCTGATTAGAGACAGATGCAGAAAAACGTAGACTCATAAAACTAAAGTACATGAAATCAAAGGCCTGGAAATCTAATGCTGCTAGCCAGTGCTCTCAACCCGGCTGTTTAATTAATGTTTTTTCCAATCATCATTATTCCTAGATGCATCTCCATAGCAATTATTAATCCCTAGATAAATTATTATCACACACATGTATGTATTCATTCTAATCAAGAGAGTCATGCAATTCAGAATTGAAAACACAAAAGGCCAAATACCAGAAGCAGGTTGAATTTTTGGAACTCTAAGGCTTTGTATCCAAATTTCATCAGGCAGAAAAAACCCAACTAAGCCTTGAAATACATATGAAACTTGCTTCTGCCACCTGCAAGTACGGATGCCTGACTGTAAAATTGAAATGCAAAATGTTTGAGGTGTTTTAGGGTGGTCCACTTGGTAAGAAGATTTAATCACAGCAATGATTTGCAGGCTTTATGTGTCATTTTTCAAACACTAGAAAGACTGCTGGTACCATCAGTGGACAAATTTATTAGAGAAAAAAACTTCCACAATCAGAGACTGAAGTTTTATCACCTTAGTTCTAAAGTACCCACATTCATAAAGGCTAGTGACTTCAAAAAGCACAGTAAATGCTGCTGTATCTTTGAGTTCACCCATCATCACCACAAACATGGGTCCTGTCCTAACATGCACACTTTTGTGGAGACAGTCCTCTGTTTTATTTTGGTCAGGAGTTCATTTCTAACATGTGCTTGTTGGGAAAGAAAGGGCAAGAAAATAATCTCTTTTCTGACAGTAATATTCGCAGTAAGAAAAACATTCAAATGCTGCCGTAAAATTGGCAGGTTATTTAAATTAATGCCTCCTGTAAGTTTAGATAAAGTCAGATATAGCTTTTGAAGTTTGTAAATTGAACCCTTTATTTTCAGAGGCTTTTGGGTCATGACATGACCCAAACCAAAATAAAGGTTTAGGTAATTATGAAACAGAAACTTCAAATCAGATTCCATCTTTCTGATCCACAAAGCCCATTTTTTTCCCTAGTGCTTTCCTTTAAGCCAAGTAATTAGTGCTTTATGAGAGATCCTAATAGTAAAACTGAAGCTCCATCTGTGACTATTTATACAAACTGCATTCCTCATCATGTATTACCAGTGGTGCAAAAGAGAAATGTGTCTATTGTATATTCCTATATTTTCTTGGGGTGATGCCTTTTTTCTTTTTGTTTACAGAGGAAGTGTTGTCAAAATAGTGATTTCAGAAATAGCTGTAAATTGCCACCAAAATGAAAGTAAAAAAAAGCATTTTTTCACATGATATATTTAAATACCAATTTGTTAGGCTCTCCCTTAAAATCTCCTTAAGACAGATAAAGAATATTTCTGTTATGAAGGAGGTAGGGTGCCTATGGAAACAAACATGCAGAGAAAGGAAACTTTCCTTTTCCTTCTCTAACAGTTTTCTGAAGCTCAATTTAAAAACTCTGGGGAAAACCAAAAGGAAACCGTGAGCTGAAATACTGTTGTATTACAACAAATAAAACATTTTTATAAGTCTTGAATTCAATGGCAAACACTCAAGCCAGGGCAGGAGTGGCACCACCAAAATCTGTGTGAGCACGAGGAGATGCGAGTGAGCAGTCCAGCCTGGCAGCCACTCGAGCCAGCCCAACTTCCAACAGCTATGAACTGTAAATTACATCCCTGAGCCTGACAGGTTTTAGATGCAGAGGTAATAATAGAAAGCTTGACTGGTGCTGTCCTGCTTCTCAGACTGTGTATGCAAGCCAACTTTGAAAAGTTGTCACAGACCCGTGCAGACGAGTTTCAAACACCTTGATGTTAATACAGAAATACAGCTGGAGCTCCTTACAACAGAGTTTAGCTGATCATTTGCAGTTTGGATGTAAAGCCAAAGTGCTGTTAATTCACACTATCCTACCCATAGCTATAATTAATGCCACTGTGGCAGATATCTTCATACCCCAAGCATTTGTTTGATATCCACATGAGTGTGTCCACAAACACGTTGCTGCCAAGTCTTGTAGCTTCAGAAGCAAACCAGTCACCTTCCCACAAACACACTCCAACACCAATAAAGCTTTCATTAGCTACACTTCCTCCTACATAGGGGGTATTTTTACTTGGAGCCAGCTTTTTTAGGCACCAAGTAAAAATACCCCTCTATGTAGGAGGAAGTGCAGTTTGGTTTTAAATCCAGAGCATATTTGTCACAGCTAAATAAACATATAGTTTCAAAATAATTTCTACCTAGCCATATTATCTAAAGGGTTTTAAATGAGTAAACAGAAATTAGTTTTTAGCATGTAAAAGGCTGCTGTAAGTACTTCCCCACTGCTCCATCTCCTTTTTGGCTCCCACAGGGCCTTTGCCCATTCCCTGTCCAGAAGAAGGCTATGACTTTAACACACCACCACAGAGAAATTGCACTATTTTGGACAGAAATCAGGCTTGAAGTTCAAATAATTTTTAACTAAAGACATCTAAAAGAGGCACAGTGTTCCTAAAGCACTGCCTGATCCCTCCCCAGGTGTGCTAAGCCAGCGGGGAGTGACAGGGACGTGGGGGCTGCCCTGATGTCACTGCTGTCACTTGGCTTGGAGTCACAGCAGCATCCCCAGCCTGGGACATTTCTTCTTTCCCATGACAGGACCTGCTTGCCACCCCGAGCAATGTGCCCATCCAGGGGCTGCTGCAGGCCGTGCACAAGGAGCAGCCACCATCAGGACCGTGCTTCTGAGGTATTTTCTCAGTTTTTCCTCATTTCTATAGAGCTGGCACATCTCAGTTCACATGAGCCCCCTCCCCATTGCTCTGGGAAGGAGAATTCCCTGTGCCTCACAGAAGCTCCCCAGGTAGAACCTGCAGCTTTGGAGCTGTGAGAAATCCCAAAATGTTGCAATACACCGTATTTTCACTCCAGCATTGCCACCTTTTTGATGTGCCTAAGCTCCAACGCTGAATGGGTGGCAGGAATGGTTATTTTTCAGCCTCCTCAGAAGGCTGCTCATACATCATGCAGTATAAAAGCTAATACAATTCCAGGAGCTGTAGTACACGGCCAAGGTCAGGGACATTTTCTCTGCACTAGCACTTTCTGAGCACTTAACAAAAGCTTGCCTTAAACAATAGGTTTGTTATGATAAAGACAAAACAGCCCACAATCCTGAGGAGCAATGGGAGCAATTATTTATTGTTTTAACCTTTGCAGGCAACGAGAGTTAAGAATGGAGAAATCCAAGGTAATGCACAATTAAGGGGCTAATTTGCATGATTATTTATCACTATTTCTCACACATATCAAGTGCAACTTAAAAATGGCCTGCTAAATACCTATTTGTAAATACAGATAGAGGATTTTTGCACAGCAGATACCCTGCTTAGTTTGACTGCACAGCTACAATCCCAAAGCACTAGGAAATAATGAATGTGTGGAAAGCAGAGTGGAAGTATTTAAATAATTCAGAACTACAGTATTCAAATCCAAAATTTTGCTTTACATATTCTGAAAAAGCACACCCAATTCAAAGGTCTTCTATTAAAATGAAGTTCTAGGAAGAAAAACCTTGTAGTTACAAATCTTCTATTCCCAAATAATACTATTTTAAAGTAAATATCCACAAATCTATTACTTGTATTACTTTAATATTGATAATGACTATTAGCAACACATTAACAATTGATATTTGAGAAAAAGCAGAACATAATTAAATGCAATATTAACAAAAAAAACCAGCATGGGTTTGGGGCATCTGAATGTTAGCCTTCCTCATGAAATAAATTTTAAAAAAATAAATAATACATACAGTACTTTGCCCACACTGTAATTTGTCAACTGTTGAGGAAATTGGCATGTCTTTTCTGCTGATTTATTGGTTAATCCCAACAATTCACTGCAGAAAAGGCCAACAATGAATTACAATGTGAGGAAAAATTAAGCAGCACATTTAAAAAGTATTTAACTACACAGCCCTTAAAGCAAATTTCAAAGTTCTCATATACCTAGCTAAAATATTTTGGGTACTACGGTAGACAATATTTTCTTTCTCTTTTATGTGTTACATCCTCTATAGTATCTTTGCTATTATTGATTTCAAATATGTTAGAAAAATATACACCCTTTGGGTTCCCAAAAAATATAAACCATGAAGGGGTGCTGGATCTATTATGTTGATTTTCAAGGTACTGGGACTCTGGGTATTTCTATGCATCAACTAAACAAATTATTTAATTTAAACCAATGATTCTTCCTGCTTATTTTAATGGATTTCTTTTTTTTTTTTAGCATGAAGTAGATTTTAAAATAAAAATACCCCAACACAGGACTATGCAGTTTTAGACTTATTTTCATATAAAATAACCTGAACACCTTTAAATTACTATTCATTTAATGTAAGCTCCTAGAGAAGTGTAACAAAAGTCAGAAGTCTGGATTTCTTGAGCTCTGAGGGGAATCAAGTGAGGCACCAGGGAAGGCAGGACTCCAGCTCCCCCTTTCCCTGTCACTCCTACACGAACACACAGCCTCCAGCCAGGGATGCTGAGCTGGCAGGTTTGATGCTGGCTTTCACATTGTGTTCCTGGCTTCAGCTGATACTTGTAAAATATTGATAATTTTGCTTTCTCTTAAGCTTTTCCATGCAAGAAATGGAAAATAAGGAACATCTTTAGCTGTGGTGATAGAAGCCATGCAAATTAAACCCCATTTGCTGCTTTGGGACAGAATTCAAAGCCTTACTACAGTCAATGGGAGTCTTGAAAAAGTTTGCAGGTTTGGAGCAAACACTTTTTGAGGGCAAACCTATATAAATGATACTGAATATATATATATATATACAGAATATGATATATATATATGATACAGATATCATATATATATGATACAGAATTGTGCAGAAAAATACCAGAGGCAGCTTGCAGTTCATATCTGGTTTATACCCTCAGCTTACACCTTATTTTTAGGTAAGACCTTTGAAGAGAACATTGGGATTCACTTAGGTCTTCTCTCTCCTGGTGCTTCTTTTTAAGAGCCATGCCAGATTCTGAATAAGTAGTTTTCAACCTGAATTTATTCAATGCAAAATTATGCCCATTTGTTCTCCTACCAGATCTGCATTAGTTTAATTATTGTTTTGGGGTCTGCAATGAACATGATTGTTTATGGGTTGCATCCCTTAATTTTGGCCCTGAATTATCTCTGTTGTAACTCTGTCTGATGCTCTGTAATTAGGTACTTGATTGCACATTTCATTGGAATTTCTTTAAACTGAAGTTCCAGAGCACTTTTCAATTCCATGAAGTCAATTCCCTAAACTCTTCAGAGCAGTTAATTTCATTGATCCATCCTTAACTGATACATTTCTAAATTCTTCCCTTCTGACATTACTTTGATGTTCATGAACTTTCTTCCATGTAATTTAAACTGAATCACTTGTGATCACTTCTTTCAAAGTTATCACCTCCACATTCCCCCTAAGTCACTAAATTTAAATCTAAAGCATCATCATGTGGTTGGCTCCACACAGCACAGATTTTGCCACCTTGAGAATAAGCATAAAATGCTTTCCAAGACAGAATTCACTGCCTCTGTGTATTTTCAGGCACAAAGCATCACCTTTTTTTCTGCTACCAAAAGTAAGCAAGCAAATCTTGTCTTTGCCATGACCACCCACTCTTGGAGGAGTGAACTCATCAGAATTTAGTGAAGAGCAGCAGCCTGCTCAGTAGGGAAAGGTCAGCTCCAGGTAACCTTGCCCAGTGTCAGTGTCTTGTCATCCCCTTTTGCACTCCCACACTTTGCTCAGCAGAGCTAAAGAAGAACAAATAGCAATGAGGAGGCATCACAGGTTCCTGGATTACAGAGTGCTGTCCTAAAGCCTGGACAAAAACCATCCCTGTGTCTTGCTCCAAGCACTGTGAGCAAAAGTGAGCAATGAGAGTAGTGGTATATGAAACATGCTGGGGCTTTCAGGAGAGCACCAGCTCCACTCATTTTCCAGCACTTTATTTATATTTAACATTTAGCCAGATGATTCTGTTAATTGGATAATAATGCTATACTGTGTGTTCATTTTGGAGAACAGACATGCTTAGTTTAAAAATAACAATAACAAAAATCAACAAAACTCAAACCAAATTCAGACAACAAATTCTTCAGAGTCCATAGATTTGTTTTCTTATTCTAGTTATTATATTAGTAAATTTTGGAGTATTTGCCTTGCAACCAATCAGCAGGCTATAACTAAACCAGAGAACCTGGGAAAGAAGTGATTTCTAAAAATAACAAGACATTATTTGGAGCAAATATGCTAAAATAACAAATAGCTGTTCAGTTAGCTGAATTAATACCACTTTTCACCCTCACATGACAGGCTAATGTCTCTAGAAATATCACAGCAATCAGAATACAAGACAGAAACTCTAAAAAGAAAAGAGCTATTTTTTTTAGAAAAAAAAGAGGAAATTTGGGGTTTGGGTTAGGATGTTTGGTTTGGTTTTTGGAGGGTTGAGTTTCTTTTTAATATTTTTTTTTTTTCTTCACAAACTCAGGTACCAGTTTTGGGTCCCACCTAGCCCAGAATACTTAACCCAAACCAGTAATACCCATGACTTTCCAAGAAGGGACAAAAACTCTTGCAATTCTAAGAGCAAACACCTCCTGCACAATTAAAAATTTGTATCTGTTGAGTCTTCAATACACTCACAAACTGCAAAATTTGGACAAAATATCACTTTAATCCCATATTTTTGCCTGTTGCTGAAAAGTCAATGCTCTGTCATGTAGACAGTGCTCTTTGAAAACAAACATCATACCAACAAAACCCAAGCAAGGACACACATGCGAAATTGAAATTATTATCAAAGTCATTTACCAGGTTTAATTTGGGCCATCCAAGACTTCATAGCCAACACTAATAGGAAATTTGTGAGAAAACCGTCAAAATAGTCTCAGAGAAAAACCATTTTTTCAGGTGAATATTCTTACTTGTCAGTTATAAGCATCATTTTCCAGTAACAGCAGTGCAAGGCTAGATTCAATATTTTTCTCTGCTTAGGGAAATCTGAACCTTCATTTCTCACTCCACAAACCAATCTCACACCCAGCCTCTGCCTATGTGCTCTCAGTTTCTGCTGTTGATACTCCTTCACTTAGAACAAAATATATAAATATTTACTAAGACAAAACCAAACCAAAATAAAACCTCTGTCATCAGAAAGAAAATGAGTTTATTGCCTGGTCTAAGTCAATTTTCTGAAAGATCCAAGTTCAAATTTATATGGGAAAAGTAGTGAAGCAGCAGTCTCCTTTTTGTGCTCATATGATTTGTTCAAATTTCCCTTTTCATTGAGATGAGACAATAAATAGTTAAGATTTGCTCTAAATGAAAATAAGTTTCTTACTAACATTTTTTCCCCTTGGCAGCTGACCTGAAGACTCTAATAAAAAAGTTATTTTCAGATGCTTAATTGTGATTGCAATCTGAAGCCAACAGGATTACCAAGAAGAAGAGGTGCAAGTATGAGGTCCATCTGCTGGCTGAGAGTCTAGAAATTAGAAGGGAACAATTATACCCCACCAACAAATCACATGCCAAGAAATCACACCAGAGCATACAGCATCTGTCAGGGTATTACTGGGAAAGGTTATTATGTGGGGCAGGTTATTATTGGGAAGCCTATTGACAGCTTCTCAGCAGGCATTGCCCCTGGGGAACTGTGCTGCACTGAGTGAGGAAACCCAGAGACATCACCCTGAAACAAACCAGTGACAGAGCAGATGAGGAATGCTGCACACAGCTGGTAGCACAAAAACCCCACCAGGGCATGAATGTCACCAGAGGGTGAGCTGAAGAGAGGCATCTGAGAACTGTGTGAAGGGACAGCACCCTCCAAGAGGTGTTTGGCTGCACTGGCACCATCTCATAGCAAAACCACCACTGAGCAATAAAAATAAAATGGCAGAATTGTGACACTGGAGGGGACCCTGCAGAGCCTTTGTGGGTGTAACACAATCATCTCATTTCCCTTGCCAAACTGCATTTCACATCCAGTGTTTCTGTCTTACAAACACAGATTCTCAGCTTTTCAACAGTGATGTCTTTATGAGCACTATATGCAGCATGTTATGTGATAGAAATCCCATATTTGTGTGATGTCATTAGTTCAGATAAGTGCAGAGGTATTTGATTTATCCTGAAAGAATAAAAACTATGTAATCTCATTTCCACATTATTAGAACTCCTTAGCTGCTTTCTTACATTGAGAATTTTATCATCTTTCCAAACTTGACATCAGCAATCACTGCTCACTGCAATAGGTCATTCCCTTGGTCCTTACTCTGCTGCTCCAAGGGAGTTCAGGGGACCTAAAGCTCTGCTATGGCAGCAGCTGGGGGATCCCCAGCCATGGGGACAGTGCTCCATGGGCCAGGTCAGCCAGCCCTGTTCTACATTTCTGCTCAACAGCACGGGAAAGGTACTGGAGGTGGAGAGGGGAGCACAGGAAAGCCAGCACAACCCACGGCATGCAGCTTCCAAATGGGAAACAGGCTCTTGGCAACAGCTGGGAGTTAACTGAGGACAGTCCAGCAGCGTTGTTCAAACACTGGGAGCCTCCCCAGAGTGGCCACGGGATCAAGGGTTGCAACAAATGTGGTTTGTAATCACATATAAGGCACAGTTGAAGAATAATCCCACAGAATGTATGAAGTGCCCAAATTCATTCTGATTTTAATGCTTATTGATTTTACTATACTGCTCTTCCATGTTGTCTAGTAGCACTTTATAAATGTTTTATGTAAAATAAATAATGCAAGAAAGACACTGCTTTCTTCAGTAAAGTTTATGACATCATGAGAGCTACTTTCTGTGACTATGCTGACTGCAATGATAAAAGAAAAATGAAAACTGGGATCTAGACATTTCAAACGTGACCATTTTCTAAATCACAGCTGCTTTTTCTGTTCAGCAATACCATGTTTGGAACTGTATTAGCTATATACTATACATTTTATATCAGTATCTATATATAGATATTAGATATAACATAATTCTGTCCATTTCTGGTACCATTTTAAACATATTTCCTCCCCTCTGATCCCAATGCTGTCTTTAAATATAGTAGATTGCAGTCTGTTGAATTTTAATAAAATATTTTCTATATGTTCCCATCATGCTGTTCCTTCTGTTCTGCTGTTTTCAGTAGCACTTTCATTATATCAGAGACAACCTGCAAACTGAAGGAGGCATTTTTCACTTAATTGAAAAAAATTGGAATCTGTTTTTTTAACACAATTTTGGTCTATGACTTGGCAACAGCAAACCAATCATAACAGTTAAAACTCTTTCTAATAAGACCATACCTGTCCTTATTTCCACTCTCCCTGAAACATCTTTCTGTCAATTCTTGTCAACCAGACTGTAAGACTGAAATTTTACCTATACAATGTCTTTAGCAGTGGTGTCTCAGTGTCAATGTGTTTTATGTCAGCACATTAACATTTACACTCATCACTGAAAGGGAATTAATAGATTATAAACCATGGTTACATATCTGTATTTCTTACAGCTGTAAACCCAGCTCTTAATCCTTCTGTTTAGAATGATTCCTGATTTTACAGAATCATTGCAGCACATTAAAAACCGCATGGAATGAATAAATCCTGCCTGAGGCACACACACACATAGATAGTGTCGTGCAAATCTTGCTGCAGGTCATCATAAAGTCAGAATTCTCCTCACCTCCCAGGAGTCCATTCTGGAGGGCAGACAGAGAGAAACAGGGACCAAGAGCTGGAAACATTCTTCTTTGTTAGTTTTATCCAGAAGAATTTTCTTACACATTTTTACAGTGGTCTTCAAATCTATTTAAGACACAGTAGAAACCCAAGGATAACTCCACTTTCCTGAAATTTAATAAGCTTATGGGGAAAACTCCCCCTCACCTTCAAGAAATCATCTCAGCATCTTATAACAGAAGATTGCTGGGCTACAGATAAGCCCAAACCTCACAAAGAGCAAGTAAATAAAATGAGAATTTCTGTTCACTTTCCAGTGAAAATACTGAGCCATTAAATATCAAATGCCATTCACCATTTTTCACTACCTTACCTTCCTAAAGCCTACTACTACTTGCAAGTTTCTTGGCTTTAATTGTGACAGCACCGTTTTAGAACTGTTAAAAATGCTAAAGGTGCTGAGTGAATGAATTAAACAAGTAAAAAAGAGCATTGTTTCAGAGAATAATGAAAGTCATCAGCATTTTTTTCACCATTATTGCTTAACAATACGACAATTTGGTCTTATACATCCATACATTATATTCTTGTCATATTTTTAAAAAGTGACACAGTCTGAGGGCAGCTAAAAACCAAATCCTGTCAAAGACTGAAGCGGGGTTAACAGCTGGAAAGCATAATTGATCTTTACTGCAGCTGATAGAGTCGCACACATCAGTGCTGAAACAGACATTTCCAAACCACAGTGCAGTTGGATAAGAATCTTCTCATCTGAGGTACAAGCACAGAGATTACAGCTGGTGGCAGTAGGAAGGAGATCCTTCTGTCAGAGAGCAAAGTGACTTTCTGAAGGAATGGGAACCCTGTGCTAATGCCTGCAGAGATTATAGGACCAGTAGGAATAGTTACCATCATTGTTTAATCTCCTGAATATAATAAGCCTTTCTCTCTTGCAACTTGCTCTTATCCATTCAGAACTTGAACACAATTATCCAATGTGCAGTGGTAGATGATGGGCAGATGGTACCAACCCAGAATGATGAAGCAGCACAAATCCAGTTCCATTCTGCACTAAGCATACAAAATCTACCTCTAGTATTACATCAATGTTGCTATTATTTTTTCTGGTAGAACTCGAATGAGAATTCAAAAACCCCCACCACACATTATTTATCAGCCTTAATTCATGGCCTCCTGGGTGGAGGCTTTACTGCAGATTTGTATTTGGGGTGTCTGATCTACCTCTGGAAAAGAGACACACTTTTATTTTTTTACACATCGCCAGCATTTATCACTGCCAGTTATTCCAAGCTGTCATTAACACTTAGAAATCACAAAATTGAAGACTAAAAACGTATATCAACCTTAGGAAATTACTGGTGTGAAATGTTTCATCTTCACTGACTCCAAATACGCATGGCCCATGAGAAACAGAAATTAAAATGCTGGCATGCAAATGCACAAGAGACTTGTGGAGCACAATTTCCGCCTGACTCATTTGATGGAAAGTCAGTGCCCTGCACATGGCCAGATGACTGCTGAGCACACTCTGTAGCAACCTAACCACATTCTCCTGCCTTCTACACTCAGTCTTGGACAGTGATCAAGTTGTTCAAAAAATAAAACATCAATACCATCACCATGACACCAGGACACGTGGCCGCTTCTTATTTCCATGGCTCACTACAGTGTCTGCAGCAATAGCAAAACATTCCATGTAGCTGGCAAAGTGTTTAATCTAAATCAAAATTGCAATTTTAAAAAGAAAATTTCCCAAGTTTAAGATGACCAGCTGCCTCAAAACTGAGCCCTGATATTATTTGCTCCCTCTGAACTGGTTGTCCTAAAGTTCCCAAGGGCCACAAAGGCTGTGCAGGTAGCCAAAAGAATGAATAAAAACAAGGGCTTTGCTTGTTGAATGAGAACTCCCAGCAGAAATGTTTTGTGTAGGAATCAATAAAACTTGTTTAACAAGTACAGGGCATTTTGCTCAAACCCTACTGAAAATTTTATTTTTAAAGGCAAATATTATTTTAAAAGCAAAAGTAACATAAATGCATTTTAATTTCTGTCAGCAGCAGAGTTAAATGCTACAGAAAGAAGGTGTTTGCTATTAGTAATAATACACAGCACACAAAAGACATTTACTGAAAGGACACTTTGTGCCAGTCAGGGAGGTGAACCTCTGACGAGTTTCTGAGCTAAATAAGGCACCAAAAAAGTTAAAAAGGTCTTTTGATTAAGTTTTGAATGAACAGCCAGTCTCCACACTTTTCACAGCCACACATATATCACATAGGTTAGAAGAGATGTGCTCTAAGATGGTTCTGTATTGGTATAATATCTGCCACGAGGAATAGTCCAAAATCAGGTCCTCTGTCTTGTAAACTGTGTGGCATAATATGTTCAGATTCATTTCACATCTCAAATAGTAACATTTCTCCACAACTTGCATTCAGACACAAAATGTTCAGTGAACTCCCAAATCCCATCTTCTTTCTCTCATAGTGAGGCAGTTTTGACATGCCCTTGTGGCAACAAAGGGTTAAAACCTTTTCTTATGTTCCTAGTGGGCTGTAAAAGAAACTGCTGAAGCTGATCAATGACCACTGTTAAGACCTGGAAACCAATTATAAACCTGAAATTTGTGATGAACAAAGCTCTGAAACACTAGGATGAAAACTACTGAATTAGTCTAGTTCATTAAAATCATTAATAGTCATGAAATGAAAACCACCAGAGTCCAAAAAGGCTTAATGCCCTATCCATATTAATTAGATGGGAGCAAATCTGAAGTGAAAAGCAGCACATGCTTTGTAGAATTAGCAATTGCTCTCTACAGACTACACAGATCTCTATTAAAATTCAGTTTAATTAAAATTGATCACGTTAAGAAACTGATGTGGTTAATTAACTGAATTCCTGAACTTCTTTTCATACATTTCACAAATGCATTGTACACTGTTTTCCTGGGTGACGGCTTATGTTGCAGTGAAAATCTTGATTTCACAGGTTAATGCCGCATGTTCCATGAGGCCTAAAGTTCCTGTGTCCCTGCCAGGAACCCCTGACAGCACAGGGAAAATGACAGGCCTTAGAAACTTCCAAAATCTACCACCAGGAAGCCTGGCTGGAGTTTTAAACAGTTTCTCTTTTAGGTAAGTGTGGAACTCTGGGCATGTATGAGGAAACATCCCAAGACCTGTGGTCTGATGAGGTCTCTCATTAGAACTACACAAAATGTACAGGAAAGCCACCAACAGATCCATTTAGAGATGCAAGTATCAGCACAGGCTGATATAAAATCTGCTCTATGCAGTTAATGGATGTAAACATGCAGACTGCAAGCATTTCAGCTTTTAAAGCACATTTAAAACACATGAGGCATCTCCATGTGTCTCACCAGCATCCATGAAGAAACAGGGCTTGGCCGAAGGCTTAAGCTGAGAGATGCCCAGGAACGCAGAGCTGGCTCAAGCTGCAGTGGTTGTGTTCTGCATGGAGACTCCCAGGGCAGCCCAGTACCTCCAAGAGTCTGCAGGACCATTCTCTGAACAATGAGACAACCATTTCCACTTAATAATAGCCTTGGCAGGGCTGGGTTAATAATTAGAATCAATGATCTTAAGGGTCTTTTTCAACCTAACTGATTCTATGATAAACCACTAGTGCCCTACCAGCTTCAGGAGAAAGACTGAATTGCATCTCCTGAAGATTAACTTTTATCATACTGTTTTAAACAATAAGGCACTGTACTGTTCTCTTTTTGCTAGGAAGACTTCAGAATTTTCCATGTCCTGTTCATGAGCATGGCTTAGTCTGTGGAAGCAGCTTGGTTGTGAAGTACTGCTGCAAACAATACTCATCCTTTCACAGAATCACTTCTTATAAAGTATCAGCAAATGCTTCAGTGCCTGCCCCTTACATCATGCTGTGAAAAAGGACATCACTGCAGCTGCTGTTTGAAAGGAAGTGGATGGATGACCGTCTCTCTGTGACAGCACAGAGGATCATGCCACAACATCTAGATTAATATCTGAACTGCCAACCAAGAGGTTTCCCAGCCTTTCAGGGAGCAGAGTGACACATGGATTCTCAAAGACTGATAAGCAACAGACACAGCCCAGTGGACAGCACAGAGATAAAACCCAAAATTTTAGAATAAGGAAAAGTGTGGCCAGACAACTACTGAAGGAGTGTGGATCTAAGGTCTGAAAATGGCACAAAGTCTAAATGGAGGCTAAAATAATTACCCAGGAATTATAATACAATATATACATTTCAAAGAAAAGAGTTTTACATATAAATTTTATATGCCTTTGATTTAAATTCAAATCTATATGAATAATGACACTGAATTTGGTATAACCACATCTCATTCTTCATTACCTCTGACCGCAATGTAAATGCTAAAGTGGTATTTTCTTCTCTGAATTCATTTTGCTAAAATAAAGTGCATCTGACTAGGATATAAGATACACGACTGACTCTTAATTCCCTCGTGGCCAAACCCTTGTTAATGTCTTGGCCTGTTTCAGTAAAATGATCATGGTTCAAGTAATGTAAAACACATGCATTCAATCATTTTCCTTTTCCCTAAAGGCAAATACTTTCTTATCATGGTAAAACAGGAGTCGTGTGCTGATGCATTGGAGAGCCAAAGTTCTTTTAAGCCTCATCAGGAAATTGAACACTTACAGCAACCTATCATTTGGAGCTGCAGAATGAAACAAAAGCATAAGGCAAACAAACACAGGAGGTTCAGTCAGCATTATCTAGTATTGCATAAGCCAAAGCAGCTGCCTTAGAAAATGAGAATACATAAGCAAAGACCCAAATCAAATAGAAAAAATTAACTTCAGCAAAAAGAAATCTATTCATATTTAAATCAGGATTTCATACTTAATAGTTAAAATACAACAAATTGAAAGGAGATGCTCATGATATGCTTGCCTTTGGAAGAGGGGTTGTTTCTCCCAAGTAACCACAAAGACAGCAAGACCTTAACACAGCAGGTGTGCACTTCTACTTGGGCAGCATCTTTTTATAATCTTTTTGTAACAAAAAGGGAATATTCATACTTGGAAAAACTGAATGACAGTACAACTGGATGAAACAAAATAACAGAAACTACATGATACTTAAAGCAGGTTCTTCATTGATTAAAAAAAAATAAAAATCTGAAGATATTATAAGTATTCTCAAAAGTGCAAGCCATTCCCCATCCATCCATGCATGTATCCTTTGTCCATCACATCTTTCCTAGGAAAGCTGATCTCCAAAAGAAGATGACCCAGGTACATATAGGTCAACTCTCTGCTGCTCTCCTACCAACTTGCTTTTCTTGCTGCTAACATGGCTTAAACACAAACATTAAATCCATTTCTGCAGTGGATAACACAACCTGTCATTGGCCTAGAATGAAGGGTGTCATTAAGCAACAACAGGGAACAATCTTTCTTAGTAATTAATATAGGATTCAAAATCACATCGGACTTTCCAGTACCCAAAGCCCCTTAAATGAAGATCTACAGTTTATTCAGCCCTTTTCAGCACTTCCTTAGTTTCCAAGTACTTTTCTGGCAGAATAATCATCTCAGCACATGAGGAGCAGGACTCATGAAAAATTCCATGCCATGAACAGGCACATCACTTTGAGTAAGTCAGACCTCATAATAAGTACTTACGAAGGAAATTACACCCCACAATACTGAATGACACTTAACACAGACCTCAAATCTTCATCTGTTTTATAACCACACAAAGCTATTACAAACCTATTAAGTTAGTGGCTTTCTCCCACTTGTATGTAAAACCAACAAAAAAGAACAGAGAAAACCCTTAATTTGCCACTATGTAACATCATATGCAGCAGCCCAGTTTAAACCTACTAGAAAGACAAAAAAAAAATGCAAACAAAAATCCACATCAATTTCTTTCACAGTTGAAAGTCAGAAACTTCAGAAGTAAAGATGTTTACCAAAAGACTAGTTTAAAATCAACAATAGAAAAGTATTTTACTCCTTTATATTGTTGACATCAGTTAATCATTTTATATTACTTTTGCATTCCTCATACACAAAGTATGTAAATTCAATAATTTCTCCTCTGGGCTTCCAAATACATCTTGGGCCTATTACCTGCAGCAGTAGGTACAGAATGCAGACTTTGTCTGGGCTCAGGGTAGAAGATGATGTAAATCATTTAAATGAACATGTGGAAAATGGAGGCACTGCCAGAAAATGTTACTGCTGGACTTCATTTCCAGTCTGCTCGAGTGCATTAAAGGGAAAATGCAGAGAAATTCTCACAGATGACTTTGGAAAAAACCCAGGCAATATCAATTCTCTGTAAAGCAATACTAAAGCTACCCTAGGATACAGTTTAGTTCAGTATCTTGTCAACTTGTTAGCATGAAATCAATGAATGTATAGAACTTGTGTGTCTCATGCCTTCCTGTGCACAGATTTAAAGACTGCATGGAATATTAGCAATTGTTTAATTATTTCTTGATGAATTACTAAGTAGGCAAGGTTAAGTAACAGCTGCAGTCAAAATATGGAACTGATAGGTACTTCTCCCTAGATTCTATTTATTCATTTTATTTCCATAATGATTATATAATTTACATAATTATTATAATTCACATAATGAGTATTTGTATTCATGGGTACCTGAAAGAAATGCTGTGTTCACACACTGAACATTTACTACTTTCTGAAAGTCCAGGTTCATCAGGATATTTCAAGGGAATGTTTATCTTGACTGACTTCTTCAGCCTTGATGAAATTCTCATCAGTTTCTGACAGACTTGTTGTTATCTGTCTTTTGTCATCTTCCTTAGCGTGATGCTTTATCCTAGAAAAATCGGCAAAATTTAAAACTCTTGAAGTGGAAACACCCAAACTAAAATTAAGGAAAATTAATTAATAATTGGATTTTATATATGAAAGTCTCCCACACTATACAATTGCATTTGAATTAAAAACTTCTGTTCTTCTTGCAGTTTGGGAAGGGAATGTTTTCTGTGTGTCTTGGGATGCAATGCAAGACATAATGAAATGCATTCCATTACCATCTGTTGAAACCAGGTGGGGCAGTGTTCTTTATCTCCCCCACAACACATCCTCCCTCCAGGGGATCTCTTCTGTTAATGGGCCACAGAGTCTCACTTCAGGACTGATAAAATTACATCATCCCACCAGGAGATGCTCCACCCAGGGGAGGACCCAAACATTGCTAGCTGGATATAATCAGAGATTTGGAACACCACAGCAGCCTTTCTCCACTGGATCCCAGAGGAAAGACCAGACCCATCTACACCACAGGACCTTCAGAGGAAAACTCATCCTTCTACAGGATCTCTGCTTCAACAGAACCACATCTGTCACTCCAGGAGTATTGCAGTCACCATTTAATTGTTGATCAACAGGGTGTGTTCTGACTCTGTCAGTGAGTTGTCTTTTTTTGGTTTTGTTTGTTTGTTTGTTTTGTACTTCTGCATTTTTATTTTAATTTTCCTAGTAAAGAACTGTTATTCCTATTCCCATATCTTTGCCTGAGAGCCCCTGGATTTCAAGATTATAATAATTTGGAGGGTGGGGTGGTTTACATTTTTTCCATGTCAAGGGAGGTTTCTACCTTCCTTAGGAGACACCTGTCTTTTCAAACCAAGACACTGTGGATGTATGAAGTACATAGATGTTTCATGCTAATTATCTATCTATTCATAATGTTTTTAGCTAAGTCTTATTCAGCAAAAAACATTAAAGTTTGTTACCAGTAAAATATATTCATTATTCCTACAGTCAGATTAAAACCTTCATATTGCTGCTGAACTGAGAGGAAAATGTTAAAAAAAATTACAAGTTAAAGAACCTAGAGTGACATGGAGCATGCTGGACTGCAAGAAGAATGATACACAAGAGGCACCCACCCTCAGTAAGTTCAGTTACACTTTATTATACCACACCAGAGCCCCTGTTTCAATCATCTATTCTTCTGCTGTGCATGGAGCAAGGAGCTTTGAAGCAAACTCTTGCACTAATTTTGCATGAAAACACCATCTGTCCCTAAACAACTATCTGGGCTATGGATCTGTTAGTGCCTAGATATGGTCAACATGATATTGAAAGGTCAAAGAAGGGTCTAATTATATGCCTTAGTACTTAGAGGCCATGGTCACTGGAGCATGAACATAATCACTCAGGCCAAACAAGACTCATTTATAATTTTAATTATCAGTGAATCAGACATCTCTTAAAGAGTTGTCCATGTAAAAGAATTACATGACTGCTGCTCAAAATAGCTGTCTTGTTTGTCTCTAAAATAACCCCTTGAGACACCCTCAATAATTCCCTGCTGATATATTTAGAATCCATCAATCTTCTCAACCACTGCATGTTAACCTATTTGGAGTATTGTATAATTGCACACAAAGAACCTGCCTTGTGTTCCAACAGTACAATCTCTTACAATGGAGTTATCAAAAATCCAGAATTTCAAACCTGAGATGTATCAAACTAGGGCTGACCATAGAATTCCATTCACTCCCTTGTGTGGAATGATGCAACATGTACAAAACGGACTGCAAAGATATTTTAACAGGTCTCTTGCCTCATTCACTGTATAAGGGAGAGTCCTTTGGGGGGCTGGGAAATGAGCTGTAACTAAAAAAACACACACTCTGTCTTCTGGGGAAAAAAAAGAAAAGGTTTTGTTTGAAAGAGACCAGGATGATACAATATGAAGCTATGTTAGTAGATAAGCTGATCTAGAAAGTATACAACCTCTTCAGCTGCCATGGATGCTACATGATATCATATAAATAATTTGAATAACTTTTTGTCCTCAGAGAGAATAATAGGATACAGTGAATTAGAAGGGACCCATCAAGATCATCAAGGCCAACTCCTGGCCTTGTAAAGCACACCCCAAGAATCTCACTGTGTGCCTGAGAGTGTTGTCCAAACACTTCTTGAGCTCACACAGGCTTGGTGCTGTGACCACTTATCTGAGGAACCTGTTCCAGTGCCAGTCCCACTCTGGGTAAAAAAACCTTTTCCTGATATCCAGCCTAAGCCTCCCAACTCAGCTTCAGGCCATTTCCTTGAGTCCTGTCCTTGGCCAAGAGAGTGAAGAGATCAGTACCTGCCCCTCCTCTTCCCATGGTGAGGATGTTGAAGACCACAATGAGGTCTCCCCTCAGTCTCCTCTCCAGGCTGAGCAAACCAAGCGCCCTCAGCCGCTCCTCACACGGCTTCCCCTCAAGGCCCTTCACCTTCCTCGTGGCCTCCTTTGGATGTTCTCTGATGGCCTCATGTCTTTTTTATATTGAGGAGCTCAAAACTGCCTCAGGACTTGAGGTGAGGCCACCCCAGCTCAGAGCAGAGCAGGACAATCCCCTCCCTTGCCCAGCTGGTGATGCTGTGCCTGATGTCCCCAGGCCATGGCTGGCCCTCCCAGATGCCAGGGCACTGCTGACTCATATCCAGCTTGCCATGGACCAGGACCCCCAGGTCCCTTTCCACAGCACTGCTCTCCAGCCTCTCATTCACCAATCTACAAATCCAACCAGGGCCACCCCATCTCAGGTGCAGAATCCAGCACCTGCCCATGCTAAACTTCATACAGTTGGTAATTTTCTGTTTCTCTAAGTTGTTTGAGGTCTCTCTGCAGGGCCTCTCTGCCCTTGAGGGAGTCAACAGCTTCTCCCAGACTTAGACTCTCATCCCTTCAAATAATCACAGCTGATCCTTTGACCTATCATAGTCTGCCTCCCTTCTCACACAACTACTGAGTTGAGTTCAGACTCAGACTCAACCGGTCTCTGAGAGGAAAGCAGGGCACTGGGAGATGCTGGCTGCTCCAGCAGGTCTGGCTGGCTCCAGCACCCACAATCTGCAGGCAAGGCCACCACCAACGTCACAAAGTGCTTTAAAGATCTCAAACTGCACTCCCAGCCACTGTGACTGCTGCTCTGAGCACTGTGCAGACACGGAGCCGACTTCCAGAACAGGTCTGCAGGAGGAATAAATGCTGAGCAGCACACATTAAGTCTCAGGGGAAAATCTCTTCCACACAGAGTTTACTTGCCCAAGTTTAATACAATGATGAATGCTGCTGTTACCATCCATTTTACCCATTCACAACTTGATGCAGGTTTCTCCCATGATTTTACATGGCTGGGGAGAAAAGGAACAGATAGTTGTATAATCAAAGCAGGTGGAGTAAAGCACAGAACTAGAATCAAAGACAAAGATACTTATCAAATAGAAAAAGGTAATAAATTGGATCATTTGCTTCCATATTTCCTTTCAATCATTAATCAAATCCATTTCCATTTCTAATTTTACAATTTTTCTTTTCTTTTGACCTTTAATAAAATGTTTCAATTGATCAGGGTAATAAAAATGTGAATTATATGAGCTGGCACAGACAAAGAAAGACCGTTGAGTAATCTGTGTTCCAGATATAACAAGGAAAATGCGTTTGATTAAGTATGGGCGAAAAGGTAATTTTAAAAAATTCCAAGTATTATATTTTTATCTTAAGAATTCAGTAAAGTACAAACATTAAAAGAAATTCCAAACATGAACAACCAAAACAAGAGTTTCGTGGGACTGAAGCTGTCCTTGAGTTGACATATAGAATCTATTTGCTCATTAATACAAATATTTTTTAGCACAAATAAGAATGTATTTTTCTTTGCTCTTGAAGTTTATTTCAATTCCATCCCTAACACTAAATTGCTGAAATAGTTGCATAGCAAAAGCACTTAGAAGTTGTTTTTTGGATTTTCTAAACACCAGTGCAGTACTGTCAGCAAGAATGTAATCAAAGCAAAAAGCCTGCTGAGCCTGCCAACCAGTAATATTATTTGTTTCAATAGCTTTCCTTTGAATAGAAGTATTGATTTTCTACATCAGAACTCTTCTACAAAGAGCATTAAAAGAGAAATTAGACTTCCTATTTTTTCTCCATCTTATTAAGGACCATTGTTGAAGACTAGCAATAGAGTCACCAGGGATTTAAAAGTTTGAGCTAAATAGATCAGCCATTTAGGAATTCTAGGAAATTTTTCTTCTTTTCCAAGAATTCCTGCTATGGGGCAATGCCATTCCAGACAGGATGGATAGGGTTTTTTTTTTCCCTTGGATGGAGGCAATTAGCTAAATTGCATCATTCCATGACCATCTGGCCTCAGCTACCTGTGTGCCTCACAAAAAGTTCAGATAAAGTGAAGGGAGGTAAAAACAGAAGCACAGAATGAAGGGTTCCAGTGGACTGGTGGAAGGAAGATGCTGAACTCTGGGAAAAGAGGTCAAGATCAGAGGTGTTTGGGAGAAGGCAACAAAAGGAATTATGGCTACCAGGAAACAAAATTTAAACAAGTTCTGCACTTCAGAATACTTCTTAGTTCAGAAAAATACCTATATGCCAGGAGAAATCCCTAATGACAGATGGTTCAACAGGTTTTGTTACTCCTTCAGCAACATCTCCAACCTGCCATCCCCACCTACATCACAACAGCCTAGGAAGACTTTCAGGCCTTCAGCAATGCTCTTTCAAGTAACAGCAGTGTGTTTTGACTTTCTCAATATCTATTCTTAAAAAAAAAGGCCAATGAACTAGAGAGCTACTACTGAGTCAAATTTAGTGGGATTAGTCATGTACATTGAAGAACAAACACTGGCCTCACTTTTAAATTTTTCCTTTAAAAATATCAACATTTATTAACACATTCATTATCATTAGCTGAAGATCAGTTTTCAGTAGTTACATTTCCATCATACTACAATAAATTTAGCACAGTTACTTTCACATCAGAAAATTTAAATTGGAGTTACCAGAGCTACAAAGCAAAGATTTTCCCCCACTATTATTACAGCATTGTTGCCAATGTTTGTTGAACAAGGGTGACCCTGGAGTATCCCTGGTGACAATTACTGCAACAGGATCACTAAAGAGACATGAGCAACACATTGCCTTTGCACTCTGAATACACACTTGGGATTAGGGAAGTCCAATAAAAGACACAGGGCTCTATAAGGAACAGGCAATGACATTTAACTTCTGATCCCAAGGAGGGAATTCAGATTTCAGAGTCTGATGTCTGCAATGCATGGAGGAACTCGACATTTCAGAGTGGGATTCAAAACAAGCAATGCACTTGAAGTCCAGAGAAAAAAACTGAGCACACAGAGAGAGCATCTTAAGTGCCAGAATGAAAACATTTACTCAGAGCTGCCGACAAGTTCTAGCACACAGAGTACTGGAACTGCTTCTTCAGGCAGACTTGTGTGCTCTGACACAGGGTTTCCTAAATATGACTGATGTGGTGATTACACTGTTCACCTTCATACATTATTACAGCTCTCACACCTTTGCTTAAGGTGTAAGAGGTCATGTTCAATGCCATCTTTACCTAACAAGGTTCAAGTCCTTGTTTTCCAGCTCCAAGGAAAACCTTTCCCCCAGGCTATGTATCAAATGATACAGAAGTTCCTGTGGTTCTTCCTGCTATCCCTGTCCTGTTATTCAGACAGAAATTCTGACCTGAGGGGGGAAAAAGCCCACAACAACTCAAACATGAGAAAGAATCATATCTGGTTTTAATGACTTTATAAGAATGCTTTGCCTCTAGATTCCCAGATGCTGATCTCAGCTCCTGAGCCTATTCTGGGATAGCTCCTACCCTACCAGCAGTTCTGTGTACATGCACAGCTGTCCCAAACTCAGAGAACTGAGGCTCCTTTCTAACACTGCATCACACACACAATACTCCACCACCTCAATCATTCAGCTGTTCCACTAGCCACACCGTAACCTCACAAACCTTGCAAATTTCTGGCTTTCCTTTAGAATTCCTCTCATTTTTCTATATTCTAATCCATTCTTTCAAGCACTAACATATTTGAAGTTATCAGTTTGAAGTTTGAAGCTTAGTAGGGCACTATCTCCCCACAGCAAAAGCTCCCACATTTGTGCTTGAGAAGCAAACAAGCGATTAGAAGAGTCCAGTCAAATACTGGCAGTAGAAGTCTCCAAAAGAGAGAAGTGGAATGGAGGGGATCCAATTAAAGAACAACTAAGGAGAAAACTTCACCCCCAGCTTAAACAAAATCTAAGAGTAAGTTGTGATTACTGCAGTGTGTTGGAGCATCGGTACCAGCTCTGGATTAAAAAAAGGGTATTCAAACAAAAAGCATATTATCTCAAAGTGCACATTTTTATTTAATTATAGGTAAAACAGAAAGACCAGTAATAGGTCAATAATAATGACTTATTACTTCCTTTATGTGGCACATTTACAATAAATGGTAATTTACCATTAGAGAGACTTATTAAATTTTTTTCTGCTAAAGAAATTAACATTAGTCATGTGGAGAAAGAGAACACTCTCCATTTCCAGCTCAAGGATTTGCATTCAACAAGGCAGTCAGAGGACATTACAGACCCTGTTCCCCCTTCAGCAATGCAGGAAGAATTAAAGCATAACCATGTATGACATCATTCCAGCTGTACGCTGATGGGCTACAGATCGTTTCATCCATGCTATTTGAAAAACATTCCACTTTCCAGTCATTAGACCTACTAAATGGATTCACCTGCCATACCCTTGGAATCATTAAAAAAAGAAAAAAAAAATCTTTGGCACACAGAACCATGCTTTAGTTTTATTCTTATGGCTGATGTACTATTAATTTAATGTCCTAAAAATAACTTTAAATTATTTTTTCACTTTCTCCACTGGAAAAAAAATTACATCAATGTTCTCTGCTTTTATTCTTGCTCTAGGTTTATGTCAAAGTTTGTGATTATCTTAGCAAACAAACATAACATGACTTTCTAGACAAAACTTGTCATTACCAGGGCTGCACTATGCCTCAGTATTTTTGAATAACTGCCTGTTAGCCTGTTTCAAGGAAAACAGGATCAGTTTACTCATCTGAAGTCTACTTCTGTTAACTTCCTTAATTATTTGACATGAAGATAGAGAGCTGCTATTTAACACTTCTTCCAGTCACAGGAAAATATCACACCATTTGTGCACTCATTATGGCTCTTAACTTCAGACTCATTTGAAAGCTTCAACTCTACAGGTGGGATTTTCAAAGCTGCCTCTAAGTCATTAATTTCTAATTGGACACCGCAACCCTCTAGGCAAGCTTTAAAAATCTCATCCTAAATAATCAATATTCTACTCCTTAATAACCTGATCTGCAAAAGAGTTGACAGGACAAAACATTTAGCTACTAAGGGAGACTGCTGTGATCATGGCAGGAAAAATAATAGATTATATATCCTCATCTTAATGGTAGGATTATTTCCTATTCCCCATAAGGTGTGAAAGGGACCAGACTGACAAAGGACAGAGGAGGAGAGGGAATCCTCAGGAAAAAAAAATAAATTCAGAATCAGAGCTTCATACATATCAAGAAAACAGAAGAGATTCAACAGTGCTGGTCACTGCTTTGGTGTATATTCAGAATAAGTCTAAAACAATATGATCAGATGGCAAAAAAAAGCCCAACAACAGTTTAAAAGGATAATAAAATGCTGTATAATGCCACAAAGCAGTGTATTTTATAAAAAGAAAACCAAATAATTAAGGTATCATTACAAATCTTATCATTACAAATCTTGAAATGTGTAAGATGGGGATTTAAAACACCAAAACAAACATCAGATCTTGCTGGGTTAACTAATAGTTAAATATGAAATAAGAAGATTTCATTCAGAGTATACATCAGCCTGAGTGACCTAATGAAAATGAGAACTAATTATATTAAATCTGAGGCAACAGCAGGAAAAAAAAAAGCCAGAGAAACATTTGGGAATATCTCACCAATTCGAGACTGTAAATAATTTGAAACATACTCTCCAAATACATCATAAAGGGGGAGAAGGTAATCTAATATAGACCATCTCCACTCTAATTAGCAGGCATTTGAACAACTACATTTTCTCAGAGGGAAGAAAAATAACCCTCCCAAAACCCACACATTTAAAATTTTAATTATTATTTTCTCTGAGTTTCCTACATTCTATAACAGTTACAGAACTGGGTAGTAATTACTTTGTGGAGTCCTTCCAAAATAAAATATCCTTAGCCACCTTGCAGCAGAAAAAAGATTCCATCTGGTTTAACATACTGTGTTTAAAAACACCCCAAATCTTTACATGTTGACATCCAGGTAATTCAGTGCAATCAGAACACAACTCTTTCCCTTAATGGTTCTGTAAAACCTTCCTTTGCTTCTGCTTTGATTTTTGTTCAAGTTACCCAATGACATGGATTCTGCATGCAAAACCACATTAATAATTTTATATCTTTCAGCTATTTTGTTTTTTAATCAGCCTTTTTGGCATTAGGTGCATGAAAAACAATCAAGATTTTACTACAGCATCTGTCAAGGAAATTCAGGTTTCCTTACTTTGATAACTTCACATCTGACTCTTGATATAATCTTGTCAAGTACCTATTTCACATTTGGTCTGACTTGAATTGGTAATCTGAAATATTAAAAAATATTCTGTTACTAATATTGTTCTGTGAGTCAGCAGATGATGTCTGGAGAGATGCAGTGTTATGAATTTCAGATATTTCAAAATATTTTAAATAGATCTTTTTATTTTGAGCATAAGTAGGAGATGCACTTCTCACTGTTTGTTTTATATAATCACTGTGTATGTAAAATTCGAGGAAAAATAAAAGAAACTTTACATAATGAAGAAGCTCAGCTTTTCAGTGCAGAGGCAGTGTGGAGTGAGGAGGCTGAGGTTGAGCTCCTGAGTAAGGAACTCAGCATCAGGATTTTAATGTGCCCAATTATCTTTGTGACTTTGCCCAAACTCCTAGCTCAGACTCAATTAATTCTACATTCTCCAGATTTTTAGCTGTGGCAACACATTAATGGTGAGATTGATGATATTGGGACATTCTTTGAATTTCTCCCACTCACAAAATACCTTAATGAAGCTTTTCTTTCTAGTATGACAGTAGCTAGTGACTTTGCTGCCTTTCTCTAAAGAGATATTGCTGCCATAATGCAAATAAAACTCTAGAGCTGCATCAAAGACCAGCAATTGTTTTTTAATAATCTCTGGTGTGATACCAAGATATCAAAATACTAGAAATCAATTCTGCAGGCTAATTACACACATAGTTGGAATCCTAAATTTCAATTGAAAGAACTAACACATTGGGGCTTTCAAAAGGTGAGCAACACTGGGTACCATCTGACCAGAAATTTCCCTTTCCTACTTTTGCAGTTTGGGGCTGTACTCAAAAGGGCTCTGCAGTGATCCTGAGCAGATGCCTGCCACACATCCAGGAGTGATCTAACAATCAACCTGTGCAGCCTGGGCACTGCCAGCCTGCTGGGGAAATTGCTTTGTGCAGATCATGATAAAACAAGCTCTGCTAGAGCTAACTTGAACCCCCCACTTAATTCCTTATATGAAATAGCTGTAGCCACTGGGCAGACAGGGCCACTTTCCCTACACAGGACAGTAGCAATGCTTCACAACTGCATTACTGCTTTCAGGATTGAGAAATCTTTCATGTTCCCCACATCATCCTCAGTGGGGACAAGAGGAATGAAACAAGAGACTCCAGGAACAAGTTCCTCAGGAACAAGAGGAATGAAAGAAGAGACTCCACCTTTTGCATCACAGATCTGCTTCTTTGTCCCAGTCATTCCCTCCCACATTGTGCTGAATCACCCCAAGCAGTTCCTCTGTGAATGTGTACAATTTTCCACAGAGATAAATAGGCAATTGAAATGTAAAAGCCCATGACCGTTCACTTTCTAGATACAAAATGCTGTAATCTTGTAATCAATATGCTATTTAACACAAAGCCAGCGCAGCCCCTGGGGGAGGGGAGCTGTGCTGGGAAGATGTAGCTCGGGTGATAAGGTTTTGATGCAGTCTTTCTGGTTCATGGAAACAAACGGGACCTGAACATTACAGCTCAACAATGCTATCTGATGGTCGCAGTGCCTCAGATTCACCAAAAACAATGACAGAACAGTAAGGCAGCCCTTGGAAACAGAGCATACCTGTTGGTTCAGGCATCCACGTCCTAGGGCTGAGAGGAAATTCCCTGCCATTTGTCACAGCACTCACAGGGGTTTTTGGAAACTCGTGGCCAGCTGGGGGAGGCTGAGAAGCAAAAAACCAAACCAGACATGCACAGCATTGTTTGGCAGTACTAGAAACACTGGCACGTTTCTAATAATTTATGTTATGGAAGTGTTGTTATGTTGGAACAACATTTACAGATTTATATTCACTTTAAGAGAACTCAGAGAAGAGGCAGCACTGGTTTATGGACTATTTCAAATCTAATGAAATTAGTAATCCATTCTTTTAATCTGATAATGTTCTACTAGCAAATAAAACTTTTTTTTTGCAATAAAATCATCAGATACTATCATTTCCTTGGATTTAATTAGACCATAAGGAATTAAAAGCCAGCTAGATAAAACTAGAAACAGTCAAAGTAATTTGAAATCGTTAAACAATTTCTAGATTTGTATTTAAGTAAGCTGCTACCTTGTTCTTTCTGACCACTGGTGGAGACACAACAGTGAATTACACAGATAAGAGCTGTATAATGACTGACTTGAAGCAGGTATTAAACACAGGAATTGTCTCACGTGGACTAGGAGAGCTGTTGTCTTGGTTTCAGTTTGCATTTTCATTTGTACTTTGGAAAACTCTGATAATTACAGCTGATAGCAATTTGAGATAAGTGGCAAAAACACATGAAACTACAAAATTTGAAGAAACTACGTAAATTAGATATGTATGTAATTAATATGTGTAAAATATAAATCAAAGCACGTAGAGAAGAAAACAATCATGCAAGCTGTCAAAAAAAGAGCATTTCCCTGTGAGATGTTCCAAATCCGATTAAGCAAAGTTCAACTTTCTTGTTCTTTGCCACCTCACCCTCTGCTGAAAGCTGCAGAGGCACATCCAGGTGATGTGGCCATTCTTCAGTTTCCAGTCCAGAGGCAGGCACATTATAATGTAAACCACTATTGATTTCAGTTCACTTTAATACCCAGGACTGTGAACTGTGGTGATGGCGGACTCCAATTCGTAATCCCTGTCAGATTTAGCTCCCACAGCTAAATCCACAGTGGTTGTGAATAAGAGAACTTAGAAATCATTTCAAAATGGGATATGATCCAAACAGGTGAGTACAGTTTGAGGATATATACACTGAACCAGAAGGTAAATTACTAACTAGCTCTGCTCCTAAGAGGGAACTGAATGGATGCCATGAACCAGGAGCTCAGCCACACCCTGTTATGAAAGCACTGTCTGTGTGGCACAGGCATAAAGAAGTCATGGCAGAACTCCTCCCACGTTCTGGGCACTCTGCAGTGCAATACAGCAGCCCTTCAGGGAACCAATTCCTTAGGTCTCTTCCCTCATCCTCAAAAACACCTCCCCAAATGAAGCGAGTCTAACCACTTTATTAACCTAGTCCTCAAAACAGCCTCCCACAGATGTGCTGCACACTCTGGTGGGCAAGATTACCACCAGTAGCACTGTTCAAAGGTCTGTGACACCAAGCATTGCACACAGGCTGTGGGTTCATTCACATTTTGGATTTTTGTGCTTTTCCTTCCCAAGCCTATGTCTCTTTAGACCATAACCTTGTATGGACTTCCACCCTCCAAACTATAGTTCCTTGGTTAAAGCCAAGGATTTAAATCTGTAGAAGCCTTCTTAGGGTTAAATTAATCATGTCACAGGTATATTCTGTCTCTCCACCAATAAAACTCCACAGTCATGATATCTAGCCCAGTGGTAGCTATTTATCTATTGACACATTCAATATGACATTAACTCTACCTCAAGTCACTAAAAAATAACTATGAGTTAAGAAAAAAAAAGAATAACAACATCAGACTAACTATAAAAAAGTTCCTTCTATACGTGAAATAAAGGTGTGACATCTTCAATTTTTAATTTTTCTAAAGGATTGGGCAGATGCCTCTAACACATGGTCCATAAGTAAAGTTCTCATAGACAAGAAAAGCTGATGAGTAAGTAGTAAGTTGCTGATTTTCCAGCAGCAAATCTTATTATTACCCAAACCAGTAACAGCAGCCAGCCTTTGCTGCCTATTGGCACTCAGAAATACCTCCCCAGCATTACTTGACTAACCAGAAATAGACTAAATTTCATCCCCATACCTAGACTATTTCTGTAATTTAAGAAAACAAACCAAAAACAATGTGATTCTGTCAAAATGAGAACCAGAAGCCCATTTTTGTTTGCATTTACTTTTGCAACATTTCACAGCCTGCACTTCGGCAGGCAAGTTCTGTTGTCATATATGTCAGTTTTAAGAAACAGTTGTAAGAAATAAACCCAAGCACTTTCTGCAGGTCATTATAATGTGTACAAGTTTTGAGAATGCAAGCTGTAGTTCACATATACATAGAGGAATCCCAGGGACCCGCCCAATTCATAGCCCTGGGGAACCTGGCAGTTCACAGGGGCAATATCAGAAGATGAGATATTTACAGTGACAAACTGGCACCACTGAGGCAAATAGTAATGAAGCAATGTCAGAACAGAGCCCACAGGGCTCAGGAGCTTCTACAGGTATTTTAAGAGAAACTTATGATCTCTGGTATCAAAAGCCACAGGAAGATCAGTAAGAATTAAAATTGACAATGTGCCAGAATCCACCTACTATGAAACAGAAGGTCACTACAAATCCTCATTAAAGCTGTCTCTCTGCTTTGGCCTGATTGAAATTTTTCAAACAGTTTATTATTACCATGAAGGTAAGGGCTGCAGTTGCCCTACCACAACCTTTTTCCAGGACCTTTGCTAGAAAGGTAGATTTGAAACAAGGTGGAAAATGGAGAAATTGCCTGAGGACAGCAAAAGGCTGCTTAATCAACTGCTCCAATCTTCAGCAAAGAAGAAATTCTTCAAGATGCCAAAGAGGTGTTAATGATAGATATTATAAAAGGGAGCTGCTACAGTATATCTTCCAAGGACTGCTACAAAAGCCTTGCTGGCAAAAGATCAAGAAAACAGCTTGCAAGTGCAAGACCATATCTATAATAAAAGTACAATGTGACAGGTTTAAAATCCATAAGCTATGCTGAAGTACATAGTTCAGAATCCCAATGACCCAGCTGGAACTGAAGTTATTGAAAGCCTTGGCATTTAACCACCACAGAAAAAGGAAAGACCCCAAAGCCTTCTCTCATCTCTCCACTAGTAGACCTTATGCCAGGAAGCACAGCAGCCAAGATTGCTTCTATGTAATCAGCTTGGAAAACCACTGTGCTTGGAAAACCAGCAGGTGCTGAAGTATGCTCCCAGCAGAACAGCAGCATTGAGCAACACAAAACAAAACCCTCAAGCTCACCACAGGTCCTTGAAACAATGGGACAAGCTGAGCATGCAGTGGCAATGATGATCTCCCACGAGCTTCCCTGGCCTCTGAGGCAGTGCCTTAGCAGACAGTGAGGCCATGGACCCACAGATCTACAGCGAGGTCCTCCCAGTTCAGTTCCTCTGACTCTTTACTTACGGTGCTTCGGTTTCTTTTGCTCACCACATTCATTGCGCTCCTCCCTGTCCCATGCATGTCTACTCAATAAAGGAGTCACCTTTCTAGGTCAGAAACCACAAAGAAAATCTGGGAACACCAGTTGGTTGCTCCTTCAGGACCAGCAAGAGTATCACTGTACCCCCAAAGCCCAACCAAACCACAAAATTTCCTTACAATCCAAACCTTTACCCCCAGACCCCAAGGATGATAAAGCAGCAGCATCTCAGTAATATCCTAAATCTGAGAAGGGTCAGTATTTGCTCATGTCTTTGGCAATCTCACTTCTTTTGTGCTCAACAAGCATTTTAATTGAGCAAAGTTTAACTGACTTTGATCCTGCTAAACATTTTCTTTCAGCAATGGCACCATTAACAAAGATCAGGAAAAACCAAAAGGGATTTTATGGAAACACAACCCTGCAGGAAAGCTATTGGGAAAGGAGCACGTGGTCACAGTCAACTCCTGAGATACTGAGATACGAGCTGGTCAGAGTGCTCTGAACTCCTGAAAGGAGAAGTGCTGGTGGCTGGAAGAGGTGGTGTGAAAATGAATGGCACTGAAGGAACAAGGAGATGTCTGAAGAGCTGGAGTGAAGGAAAGGAGATGCATTAGTATTTTACACATAGATGAAGTTCAGCAGTCACAGAATTCACTAAGAAAATGAGGGTGAGGTCTCCTGTGAGATTATCAGTGAAGGGACAAGGGAACCAAGAGTAGAACAGGTCATCAGTGACACATGACAAGGAAATGCTGAAAAGCAAATAACTGAAAAGAACAGCCTATACTTCAGTTCTTGGATATCTCCAGTATGGAAAAAATAGATAAATTCTGGGTTAAATCTAACACACCACCCTCTTTACAACAGCAACTGGTGCCAAAACTTTTGACAGCATCTAAAGAAATCCCATAACAAAAAATTGTGATTTCTGGAAACACTTGCTTTTTGTCTTCTGCTCATGCCCTTCTGTAACTCTGCGTGCACTTCCACCACTGGTGGCATTACTTACACAAAACATCCACTTCCTTCTCTCTCTCCTGAAACCTCCACCAGGCTCTCATTGACCTTCATAGAAAGGAGAAGAAGCAGCTGTTTGACTGATATATTAAAAAGTAACATTAAAAACATTTTCCCATAAAATTTAAAACATCCTGCATCTACCTTACTTGTATCAATATCATTAACTATATCAGTTAAAGGAAGAGAGGATAAAAAGTACCAAGTTATGTCACTCTAAAGAAGTAGTGAGGTCAGACCTGTGCTTTTTATACCAATTCTTTGTTTTATACAGATTTAAGGAAATAAGGACTCCATTATTTTGTCAAAAGCAAAACAAAGATCAGTACCATTCTTGATAATATCACCTGTTTGTCCTCCAATAGCTGTTTATTTGTTTCACATTTATTATAAACAATGATCAGGGTTCTCCTCTTGAGCTCCATCTCCATGTTGCTGTATTAGCTGGATGTCACAAAACTGTTTTCACATTTGGGCTCCTGCAGGTGATAATCCAATACTGCACCATAATAAATGCATTAGTAAAAACTTTAAACACTTTTTTGTAACCTGGCTTTCCTCAGACCTGAGCCAAGCAAAATACAGGAGTGCATTGCATGTGTGCTGAACACAGTGACGAGAGGTGTGACTGGCACACAAATCACACACTAGGCACACTGTGAGATCATTTTTTTCCTGAAATGGAGATGCAGTTCCCTGGTCTGGCACACAGAAATGTGAAACTTTGCAACACAGTTATAAAATCCATCACAGCTCTCACACAGAGCCAGGTCTATATTTCAGCTCTGCTGGACTGGACATGAGGAATATATGGATATCACAATCTAGCTAAGGGAAAAAAAAAAATCAAACAGATGTGTATCTTCAAATTCTCACCATGAGAAGAATATAAAGTGTGTAAAATGCAGTTTCTGTGCCTTTGTTTTCAGCTCAACTTCTCTATGCTTGACTACAGGTTATCATGATGAACGATATTTTCTTTTGAATTCATTCATTCACTAGGAGTTTTTGGCAAAAGGATAGTCTGAAGCCTTTGTATGATGATGCTCAAAGTTCCTTAAAGTTTTGTCTGCAGCAGCTAAGCACTTATAAAATGAAAAACTCAGGAGACAGAATTACTTAATTCCACAGCTTTGTCCCAAGAAATAAATCTGCTGGAACCCTGCAGTTTTGCAATACATGATCCTCTTAAAGCATGATCTATTGTTTAGATGTCTACATACAAATCAACTGATAGTGCCTGATATTGTTTCCTCTATGAATTATGCCTGAAGCTCTCCTAGGAATATGGTTCACACAATTACTCTTCAGCGTGCATGCAAGAATTCCCACAAAAACCAGTAAATCAGCAATACCTGTGGGTACAAAACATATTTCACATCTCCACATTTTCAAGCTGTGAGGAAAGTTCAGAGTTTCCACCTGTTTTCACAGCAGTAGGAAGCTGGGCCCTGGTCATCTGAAACATCCTATGGGGCTCCAGATGCAAACCATGATGTGGTCACCCAGCAGCCAGGCACTCCCCCAGCCCCAGGTCAGTGTCCCACACAGCACACAGCTAACTGGGCATGGTGTCACCTTCTGCCAGGGAATAGAGCAGGAATGTGACTGCCAACAGGAGCAGCAGAAATGATGGAGATCGACCCTCCAGTGCCTGGCTGTGCCTTTGGTGGGAGGATTAAACTGATTAGCAACGTAGGAACACAATTATTTTCTCCCAGGCAGCTTGCAATAAGCACCATGATCCCACTTTAAGCTTCTTGCATAGATCAAACAGGAAAAAGGAACAAATACAGAAGAGCAGGAGCTAAGAGTCACCATAAACCTCCTCACTTCTGACCCAAACAGGAAGCAAACTATCACCTTGTCCTTGCCAACAGCATGTATTTCCAGGCTGGTCCACAGAGGAAAACATTTCTTCTTCCCCTTAAAAAAAAACCCTGTTTGGGAGATAAGGAGAAGAAAAGATATTAGCATATCATTAATTACGCAAACAGAAGGCATAGGGTGTCTGGATTAGGAGACAATGAAAGAAAGCATTTGGATAGAATTGTAGAATTCCTCATGTTGGAAAAGACCTTTAAGATCATCAAGAGAAACCATCCATCCAGTAACACCACCCTGTTCACCATTAAACCACACCCTCAGTGACATATCTACATGATTTTTTAACACCTCCAAGGATGGTGACTCCTCCACTTCCCTGGGAAGTTTATTGCAATATTCTACTATTCCTTTCTATGAAGAAATTTTTTCCTACTACCTAATCTAAACCTCCCCAGGTTCGACTTGAGGCCATCTCCTCTCATCCTGTTACTTGTTACCTGTGAGAAGAGACCAACACCAACCTTGTTTCAGGCAGTTGTAGAGAATGATGAGGTCTCCCCTCAGCCTTCTTTTCTCTAGGCTAAACACCTGCCATGTCCATAAAACAAAACAGAGAACAATGAGGAAAAATCCATTATGGGAGAAGCTGGGTCATTCTTGTGTGAATATATGGATGTTCTGATAAGGAAGATGAAGGTTTAGTACCATTGTTCATAGACAAAATATATTTTCATTTGTCCACAAACCACAAGCCAAACTACAGAAAAGACACTGCTTGCTTGGAAGCTGACCAAATCCATTTCTCCTGAAGTAGAAAAGTACATCAATAATGTACTCCAAGTCTTTTATTTTTCACTTGGCACTAATTCCTTTACTTACTTCACATCACCATTTCATCTTTGTAAAGATGCATGGAGATCCAAAATAAGCTCCTACTTTAGCACAGCATTTAAGCACATTGTTGGGGTTGAATATAATAAAGAGATGCTAGATGATGGCATAAGGCTGTGGGAAAATCCCTCTCTGTGAGGGTGAACAAGTTTTGCCCCATAATTCCTCCAGTTTCACTTATGTTAATCTAGCTAGAAAGTTGTTTGTTCTCTGTGTTATGGTTGGCTATGTTTTGCCACAGAAATTTTAATATTCCTCATCACCCCCCCTATTGGATCCTTCCCTTAAACTCCTCCTCTAATCCAAGTTTAGATATATCCCTGTCAGACCCTTGACCCAGGGATTTTTTGCCTCTGCCTTGTGTATCAATCCTCCTTGGACTCCCTCTCTCCCAGTTTGCTCCATATACCCTCCAGTTTGCTCCATATACCCTGTGAGGTTTAGTGTTTGTTGTTTTTGTATTATTAAAGCTTTCAGTTTTGGACAACTGGGTCAGAGTCCGTCTTTTTGTCCCAAGACACTGAACCACACAAAGCCACTGGTCTCAAATGGGCTGCAGCACATACTGAACTAAAGTACCAGTAAGTTCAGCAGGGATGTTCACATGCTCAAATCACCCTTGGCATCTCTGAATTCAGACAAGCACCACTATCACTGGGAACAAGAGCACTTCCTCACCTGCCCATCACAGCCCAGAGGAACGATTCTGTCTGGCCCCATGACCAGGATCATGGGGCAAATACCAAAACACCCTCACAGGGGAGGAAAAGGACTCCTTCTCCAACAGAACCTGCTGCAGCTCTTATGCTACACAGCAAACAGCAGGAACATTTGGCTATAACATTAAATGATGCTGTTACAAATGCCTAGGGCTGTGGGAAAGAAAAGCTGAAGCATAAATGCTTAAAGTGAGTAAAGGAGCAAAGGAACTGCCATAATGCACAAAAATAATTCCATACTTTCCCTCCGAAAACAGGTACCACAAATGAGTATGTAAAACATGCTGGCCTGGGCAATTAGATGGCAGGGTAACTACAATGAAAATCTCAGCGTTATCTCAGTGTTCAAAGGCTGGCTTCTATTTAAATCAAAAGAGGTTTTCTCTCTTTTATTTTTAAAACTCTGAGTGCTGCCTGGCCGGGTTCTTCTGTGCTACACAAATTAAAAGGGAGGCCTATATTAGTTAAAAAGAAAAAAAAAAAACAGGTCAGAGACAAAACTAGTACATATGTTATAATAAAAGAGCTGATAAAGAATATTCTGCCTTAAAGTTCATGGCAGGCAGCAGCAAGAAACCACATGATGTTGGCAACAGGTGCTTTAAACCTCAGGTCAAGGATAGTTGCTATATTCCCTGTCAATACACTGTTAACCATGATTGATTTGGTCCAGTGACAGATAATCTATTATGCACTCATACTTCAACACCACTAAATCAAAGATAGTTTGTCTAGCAGAACAAAATGACACAACACAGGAGAAAGCACAGGGACAAAGTAGTAGTCTTCTTTTCACCCAACATTCTCCTGTGACATAAAGGAATCGGCATATAGCAAAACACAAATGGTTATGTTTCTGGAGGACGGAGAAGAGGAAAATACTGTAATTTAAAAAATAAATACTGATGAAAGAAAAGCCATAGAAGTTCTAGCAAAATGTCAGAGAGAGTTGCAAATAGCCTAGACATAAAGAACAAAGTAGGGAAAGAAAACCTGCCCCGGAGTCAAGTTGTGTGGAGATAATTTATCTAAAACTTTACAGTGGGGGAACAGAACCAAGCTCGCCATTTCTCATCACCCTCAGTACAAGGGGGGGAAACCAAACTGGATTCTTTCCCAGTGTCAAACAGCATAGTTTACATGCTTTTATTGCCTGACATAGGCTTGCAGCTTCCATCTCATTCTCCCTCCTGGTCTTTCCTTATTTAATGTGGAATCTGCCTAGAGACATAATGTCTAGGAACATCTTCCTATGTGTATCCCAACACTGATATTCTAAAGCTAAGGACTGCCGAGTGCCCACTGCCTGCACAACCCACCAGCCTGCCTGAAAATGGAGTGCATTCATCCTCTTTTGTTATTCACTCTTAATATCCTGAGGTTCACAGCATCACTCTATAGGTAAGAGGCAAGACATTTCTGTGAAATAAATGAACTCCATAATTCTGTTATCCAGACACCCTTTGTTGGTCACAGGGACTGAAAAGAAATTGACCCATCCCGTATAAAGAATTAGCAGAGGGTATAAGCAACCTAGGAAGTAGATGAAGAACATAGAATACTGTGCTGATTGGCATCCATACTCTACACCCATCCATTTCTATATGAATTATAAACCAGCAGCTGGTTACTTTGAGCTGGATAAACGTGTGACAGGCAAAACCCCAAAGGGCTGTGCAGACACCTGCAGTGTGTGATTATAGCACAGCCCCAGAGCAGAAGTGCTGCACAGACTCTCCAGCCAGCTCTGCCAGTCCAGGGCTACAGGGATGTGCTGCTGTGGCCACTGTGGGAGCTGAGCCACCCTTTGCACACCAACCAGTGCCTTTCACAGCTGCAGAAAGGCATTTGGGGCTGTGCTGAAGCACTCGATTGCTATGCAGGGGTGTAAAGGGTTACTAAATAAAATCTCCCCCTCAGGCCTTTTCTTTTGGAGGTCTGCATGGAGTGGGCCAAAACTAATTTTCTCTCCTAACCACATCTAGCAAGAAAAGCTCAGCCATACACAGAAGCTGTGTAATATTTGACAAGGACAAAAAAGACTTGGAGAACGGTGAAATATTAACCTGGAGATAGTGTTCATGCCCCTCACCATTTAATATGGGACAGAAATAAGTGGGTCAGCCCTCATCACAGAGTAAATAAATAATATTTTACATTCTATTGGGCAAGTACAATATATATTTTCAATGCAAAGTCATTTTACCAAAGCCAAGTAGCCTGCAGATATTTTAGTGTTTCCTCAGCTTTATTATTTCCTTCCCTTAGATTACACAGACTCAGATTTTTCTTTAAAAGTATACTACAGCTGTGTATAATTTTTCTCCTCAAGCTTTGCAAAGTGTTGTCAAAGCAAAGAAGGAAAAAAGCCCACCATAGTAGTGATGGTGACCAACTTTTGTGCAGCCAGCAGAATCAAATTTGCTTCAGCTTTAAATGCACTGACAATTTGAAAAATTTAACAGAAGCTTTTTTTCCTTCTAATAATAGACACCATTAATAAGTAACATTTACAGATTCTTCCAGCCTTTACAGCATGTCCAATATGCAAACCCTGATATTTTTGTAAAGGCTGAGCTTCAGAAGACCTCCCAAGAGGCACATGGATCAGGCCTTCAGAACCTACACTGATTCCTCCAGGGGTTTAGGGAAAGCATTTCAACTTAACCTGGCTCAGGAACTGGCTCTTTAAAGGTATTTATTTTCATACTCTGACACTGAAGGCCAACTAATCTAAGTATTTATCCCATTTTATGCATCACTGAATTAAACTTAATAATACTCAATTTATAGACAAAGAGTGAGGGAACTTGCTTGCTCCAGGTTGCACAAGAAGTCAGAAATAAAAGCTTGCATTTCTGACAATAGAAATACCTGACCAAGAAGCCATCCCATCCTTTACTTAAAAATAAATCAGTTATAAGTGTGACCACAGAGGGGACCCCTGTTCAGTTGGCACAAGTGGGCACAGCTCTTTTCTTGTCAGCACAGCTGTGCTCCATTTCAGTAGCTCATCTGATCCAGAGTTTGTGTACATGAAAACTGACTAAACACACGAGAAACAGAAAGCTTAAACACATGCAAGGTGTGCTTATATGGTCAATCTAAAATTTATCTCATTACCAATGAAGTTCTATCCCCAAAAGACTTAAATTCAAACCATTTAATGCTAATTAAAGTGGTTGTGTTTAAAGCAGCCTATCTCCCCTCAAGCAGTTAAATTAGGCTTATGAAAAGAACATCAGATGACGTACTCATTTCTTATTACCATAAGAAGGGTGACTTCCTTGGCTGGATGATTTTTAAAGAAATCATATGGTAGTGATAAAATTTCCCCCCAGTTAATAACTCTGGTGTGCCTGAGAGGCAAAGAGAGAGAAGAAAGGTCTCATTACACCAAATAAAGAGCAATTTGAGAATACCTACTGTCAACTTCAGCAAGGCAAAATAATTTAGCCATATATATTCACATATGTTCAGTTCACTAGAAACTCTACGTCGAAGCCCAGGTCATGCCTGACTCAATGGTGAGCACTCATAGGACACAAATTGCAGAATGTTTCTTATAACAGGCAGAGAAAAGAGAAAACACATTAAGAAAATGGAGTGCTTGAGTATCTTGTAAATAGAGAATGTCTGCCTGAGCAACCTGCCTTGCAATCAGCCCTTAAGCCCCAAAGGCATCAACTTGTGCTGTATTTGCTGGCTGACAGAGCCATACCCTACCCTAAATGCAAAGGCTTGCATCAAAAGTAGATGGGGTTTTTTGGGGGGGAGAAAAAAAAAACAAACCCAAAAAAAACAAACAAAGAAAAAACCGCCATTACACCAAAAGGCACAGTCACTTGGAAGGAGGCCACTTTCTCTGAAAAGTAGTATTTCAGTAATATTTGATGCATGAATATTCCAACCCACATCTAATGCCTCAGCCCATCTGTGCTCTGCAGCCTTGCTACCCCAAAAGCAACACCTTGAGAAATAAATGCAATTGCTGTCTATTTCACTGTATACAAAGGGGCTAATGAACTCACATTTGAAATAAACCAGAGTCATGGAAGCTTTACTGCAGCCATATATTAAGATACGAATATATTGTTCTCTGTCCAAGGAGACTTAACACTGGAGACATTAAAGCATAAAACCTTTACTATCCAGTAAGCCAGCAGAGCTGTGGGGTGCCTGTCCGTGTCGGCGCTCCCTGCACTTCCACATCCCAGGGAAGCGCTCCTTCAGCTCCCAAGGGAATGAAACACCTCACCGGGCCCGGCTCCTGCCAAAGAATATATATATATATATATATATATATATATATAATTTTAAACGCCTGCCGACCTAGGAGACGGGCTGCATTTGTGCACTTGGCAACAACTCGGGTAAGTCTGGCGGAGACGTCCAAAACAAAACGAACAAGTCAGGAAGAGGCCACTGAAATAGGTGAATTCTAGACTGGAGCACTTTTAAGGACAAGATCTGAGCAAGCACGGGGAGGTGTTCGCCAGCACCTGAACGCAAAGCTTTTCCTCAGACAAACGCAGCGAATCCTGATCCCCTGGTTCATCTTTACCACGACCCACCCAAGACTTGTAGGCGTTTGGAAAAAGTGAAGTGAGTGGCCCGACGCATAAACTGGAAACTAATTCTGACAGAAAAGCCTCCAGAGCTCACTTCCCGCTGTTGGGTAGCAATGCCCCTCAGCCCGGCCCGGCGCGGCCGCCCTGTCGCGCCCCTCAGCCCAGCCCGGCTCGGCTCGGCTCGGCTCGGCCCGGCCCGG
>NC_031774.1:1850819-1865900 GCF_001522545.3 Parus major | reverse complement strand
AAAAAAAAAAAAAAAAATCTTCTTTCCCCAAACCAGCTGGGGAAGTGGGATTTTTTCCATAAAAACCCCATTCAAAAGTTGTCTCCCAAATTTACCCTAAACCAAGGCAGGCAGAGAGAGAAGGGAGAGGGACAGCAGAGGGTACAGACCACAATTACTGTGATCACATAATGTGTGATGCAGAGTTGTGTTTTATGTGTCCCAGCACTGGCTGCTCTTGTGCTGTGATATCTGTTGGAACACACTTACTACAATAGTAAAAAAAAAAAAGAATCATTAGGTCTGAAGGGCTTTTTCAGTGCTGCAACAGCCTTGTGGAGGATGCAGAGATACGTGGCACAGCCTCCCTATTCACCACATGGCAATTAAAAAAAAAAAAGATAGTGTGTTGCCTCCTAACAGTACCTTCTTTTTTGGTTTTTAAGGTATCCATTCTCTGTGCTATCATTATAAGCTGCTCTGGTGTGTTTTCCATGTTTAGATGTCAGGATAAGGCAAAAATCTATAATGATCATTATTCTGTATTTTAAGGACTCTGGGAAAAAAAAGTCATATTGTTTGGCTTAGGGGCCTTAAGCATTCTTGATATTTTGTGTGTGTTGTTGCAGAGATGAAATATTAGAGTAGCAAAATACTATTTCCCAACACTTATATTTTAGAATATGTACATGTGCTTGTATTCTGTTGTACTTTCCTTTGATATGTATTTCAGAAAGGCAATAGTGCATTTCCTGTCTTCCTAATAACAGTTGTAGCTTTTAATATGTCACAGCAAATCTTGCAAGTGTTATGATCAATACAAAACCAGCTTGAATGCTACCAGTCCTTTTTGTTTTAAAAAAAATGAATTTCTTAAACTTGTATATGTTGGGGTCTTCCTCTTGAGCCCACTCCTGCAAGCTGCTGAATGACAGAATCTCTGAAGATTGCAATGGAAAGGACAGGAAATAATCTCTTTTTATTTGTGTATTAGTACCACACAAGAAGTAACAAAAATCTCAGAAGGAATTGATACAATTCCTCTACTTCTTCTTGGTACCTGGGACTGAGAGAATTCCCTTCTTCCTATAGAGAAAGCTACATTTATTATCAGAAGCAAGTTTTAATATAAACTTTAAAGCAATTGGTCTACTTTAATTAAACTACAAAAAAGCTGTAGTTTAATAAAAGCTACTGTATGAACCAATGAACAGTTAGAATCTCTGTTATGTAGAGATGTACTAAATATGACAAATTGTTAAAGGGCTTTTTTTAAAGATGTATGGGATCATACACTATACCAGAGTAGCTAGAATTATGAAGAAAAGTTCTATTTCTGCTTAAACCTGGTAAACTCCTCATTTTTATGATTTGAGAGAAAAATCCATAGTGTCTTAAGGCATGGGTTGTTTCTTTTCATTTGAGATGCTGCATGAATCCACTGCATCCAAAGGAGCCAAGAGCTACAAATAAAACTCCAGTGGAGATTCTGCCAAACAAAAAAGTTTATGTAGTAAAGAATACACAAACCAACAATGGTACAGAAATACTTGCTACATCCATGCCAGATTTAGTTGTTGCTGGAATTAATAGTCATGTAATCAAGACAGAAAAAGAGAGAATTTAATTTTGTGCCAAAGATCCCAACCACATATAGTCTTGTTTAAAAGCTTTTAAAAACAAGAAATTATTTATAGATCTTGCAGAAATTCTAGGTGTCAGATGGTAAACATACAAAAATAGCACATTTCAAGATATTAAATTATTTCCCAATGCAAAAAGAATGCTGTCATTGATAATTGCTTGATTATTGAAAGCCTTGTTCGTAAGAGAAAGTGCACTAGTGCTTCTCTTGATTTAAGTATATCTACTTCTAGAAAGAGAAGTAAAACCTGTGAAGAACATCTACAAAGGATAGATTCCATTGTTCTTTGCCATTAAACATCACTTTTATTTACAGTTATTTGGGGAAAAAAATCACTGAACAATGATATTATTCAATTAATACCCCCCAGGAAAATTAAAGATATAAGGCTGTGATTCAGTAAAGCTTTTAAGCAGCTTTGTAATTTAACTTGACTGACTACAAGTGGTATATTCGTATTTTCTTTCTGGGGGAGTCATTCTCTCAACCACATTCAGTTAGCCCATGTAAAAAATAAAAAATAATAAATAAATAATATAAATAATAAATAAATAATAATAAATAATAAATAAAAACACATAGAGGATGCCCCATGACCATGCCAAAGTCCTCACTGCCCACACCTCAAGGTGGACAGTAAGTGACTCTAGTATTTGCACATCCTTTCGTTTGAAGGTTGTTGGATATGTGTGGGTGACTCCTATTTTTTGTACAGAAATCACTTTTATATAGCTTGGTGTAAATGTTTATGCTGCAGTGGGTACAAATCTCTATGCCATAACTGCCTTGAAGTCACGTGTTTTAAAAAGATTTCAGGACAATGAGGAGCCACATCTCCTCCTGCCACATCTATACAGTGTTTACAGGTTTATGCCTGGCAAATGTCAGTAAATCTCTTGACTGTCAGGGGGCTACAATTCTGGAGTAATCAAAATTATGTGTCATTACAGAAACTCCTCTTAAAATTACTCTCATGATTTTTAAATAGATATTTCAAAAGTCTGGGCTTCACTCTCTGTTACATTAGAATAACCCCATCAACTTCAATTATCTTAAAATAATATGAAGATCAGAGACTTATCATTGTCCACTTGCTGCTGTCTCTGTAATAGAACACTGTGGGCATCAGATTTAGCTTTTTTCTGTGGAAAATGATTTCTCTTTTATACTTTTAATAATGAGATCTAACACAGAATCAAAGTGACTTTTAAGAACATCCTATTTGTTCCTTTTTGATAATTTTTTCTTCCTAATACACCCTAAAAACTTTAACCAAAATCTCTAATAATGAGATCAAAACTATTTAAAATTAAAATACATGTCTAGACTATTGAGTTATGCCTCCTTCAATCATACTAAATAATACAAGCTGGAGAGCCACAGCTTCCAGCCAGGTCTTTTGTGTATTTGGAAAAGCTTTATCAAGCCTAAGTTAAAAACTGCATTAAATTACATGAAAGTTTTATTCCTAATGTGTAGGACAGCATTTCATCTATAACCTTGCCCAATTTCAGTCATGGTTTGGATGTCTGTGTTATCCCCAGTGGTGAAATTTGCCATCTCTGTCCTGGATCTTCAGTCTTTAGTGTCATGTCACAGCTTGAAAATTGTTTTATCATGATAAAAAAATGACTTTGAGAAAACTCAAGATCAAAAATGGAAATACAAGAGTAACCAATTGTGCTAAAAATATTAAATAATTAAAGACTGCTGAACTGCAGCTGGAAAATTAACTTCAGCTGTTACCTGAAACCAGTTAGAGGCAGGTATATCCAGACATCCACACCTGTAAGGAACATGTGTCTCAGTCTTCCAAATTTTTGTGTTTAGTCTTACCTTTGGATATATTCTCCCTCAGTATGTATTTTCACACAGTAGGAAAAAGAGTTAGAGAATATTCTTCCTAATGCCTTATTTTGTCTTTTTTTAAATTATTTTTTTCTTTTTTAGTTTGTTTAATCTGAATAATCTCTACCCAGAATTTTTTGCTGTTTCTGTGTTTTCTTCAGGAAACCTGAAATGGCCTAGCCATGACTCTGAATTTTAAATTTCTGGTCAAAACAGGGAAGCAACTTATTTCAGCTATGAATTGTGGAGATAAAATCTATATATTCCCCTCTGGATAACCAGTTTTGTGCAGCCTTGCTTAACAGAACCCAGAGATGAACTGAAGGGAATTTTCAGAATAATGTAGTTAATGGATTCTAGCATCTGTGTGATACAGAAATCTCACTTCAGAAAAAAACAGCCCCAAAAATAAACAGATTTTTTTTTCAATTACAAGGTTTAAAATCATAGTGAGGATGACTTAATTACAACATTTCTAATTTACCTCTGGTGAGGATCTTACCTAGTATCTCTAATTTAAAAATAATTTTGGATATGATGCAGATGATGTTGTAATATTTCTTAACTTTTAATAGAAGGCTGTGTTTAAGAAATAAAGCTTTTTAGTCTCAGGTAAATTATATCGTTCATGCTAATTTGCTTCCACTTTTCAAATCTAGAACTCAAATAAGTCTTGTCTTTTAGAGAAGTGTTTTAGAATATACAATTTAATTTTTTGTATTAAACATCATAACACAGGGGACAGGATTTGCAAGAACACTCTCCAGAAATTCCTTGTGAGGAGATATTTGTACCACCTAGATTTGGATACCTACTTGCAAGTGTGATTTGTCCACAAAAAAAATATGGCTGTAAATTCCAGCTAACTTATCAACTAATTATAGGATTTTTAAAATATGAAATAACTTTTTAAATGATTGCCAAAGATCATCTCATCTGTCCAAGGAATGAAATAATATGGTTAAAGTTTTCAGAGAAATTAGAAGAAAAACACATTTTAGTAGAATAGATGCATTAAGTTTAATAATGATTTTGAAGCTTATAGATGCTGGTCCCTCAAGAATTCATGTGAGTTATGAAATCCAATTTTATTCTCATAACTCTGTAATAAAGTTTTATAAATGTTATAAAAAAAAGGTTTTTACTGAGACTGAACAGAAATCTGAACTATCTGGCCAAGTAATAAAATTGCATTCTTTTGTCCCTAAGTGTCAGAGAAGAAGTTTTCCTTTGAAAATTGATTGGTAAATCTTCCTTTTCCACAGAACTGCATTCATTTTTTCCTTCCTAGGATAGTGCCTTTTAAATGGGTTTTCCATTAACATCTAAGTTAACAGCTAGGAAAAGAAAACAAACATAAACGGTGCCTGGTTACCTCCCCAAACACCTCTGTCCTCAAAAGGTTACACTGCTGGAAGATGGAGCATTTGGCATACTTTGACGAGTATTTGGGGTAGAAAAATCTGCTTTTAGAATGTGTTGAATAACATACACACTTTAGAGAACATTTTTTTTTGCTGGGTTTGTTAGCTTTTATTGCTGAACATCTCCAAAATCCTGTTTTTCACCCTGAATATTGCTTTTGCAACTGCAGAGCAATAGTTGCTTTCTCACTATATTGGCATATTGCCATATTGTTCCAGTCACACCATGGGAGTATTAAAAACAGCCTGGTACCCTCATTATACCTCTTTAATTAAGAATATTATTGCATTAATATCTGTAATTTCTTTCATACAATGACATTTAAAGAACACCCAAACTCTATTTTCACTCTCCCACAAAAATTGTCTTGTGCTTGTGCATTTATACACGACTGCTATGTGTATTATAATGAGATTATTCCATACTTCTAAAGTCTGTCATGATTTTCTTGGACACAACTTGTTTTAAAACCATGTTTTAATTAGTGAATATCTTTGAAAAATACACTCATTCCTTCTTTTAGTGCATAGGAAGATGGAGAAGCTCCAATGATCACTGGTATTACTGTCTTAAAAATTGCTATCATATATTTCTCGAAATTTCACACAGTGCAGGATGGTTTTGGCAGTACAAAAGGGATAATGTGAATTAGGTTTAGTCTTGAAACTAATTTTCCATATATATGGAATCTCTGAAGAACCTCGATTTTCAACCAGAAAACTCTTCTCATGCCTTACTCCTTAGAAATTAATTATTCTGAAAGGAACAACATGATGGCAAAAAAAAAAATAGAGGAGAGAAATAGGAAATGGGAAAAAAACCATAATTACATTTTGTAGCACTTTGGTGAATAAAATACACGTTTCAACTAAATCAATTAAATCCAACTCCATGTAATTATCCTGAATGCAAACCCAACTTGAATTTAACTTGCTACAGGAACTATGCAGTTTGCCTGTTTAAAAAGACAGATTTTATCACCAGCTAAAGGCATTTCAATTAAAATTGGAGGCTTAGCCAGCCAGAAGCCTGCTGGCACTGCCTTGATGAGCTGTAATTCTAATTGGAAACTCTTTGCAGTCAGTGCACAGTGAAGAACCGTGGCTGTGTGTTCCAGGGATGCCCCTGTTCTCTGCAGATGTTTCCTACCCTGCACATCTGGAAGAGGCTTCACGACGTGCTCCAGAGAGGGGGAAATGCAGAACAGGTCGGGATCCACCTAAACCACAAAGATGGTTCATTCTACTTTTGTGAGAAGTCTTGATTTTCACTATTCTGTGTCCTCTAAAATACTTTTCCTTCAGGTATTTTTATTTCATTATTTTGCTGGTGGAGTTAAAATCCCCTCTGTCCATCCCAGCAGAGACCAGAGGGATTGGTTATATTCTAGAACACTTTTATCTGGACCTGGCCAGCCTGAAGTACCTCCAAATAAAAGCTGTAGTAATGGTAACTTGAGCAGTTATAGTTGAATTTATTCCTATATTTTAGAGCTTATGATAACTGATTCAATGCACTTGTAGCTGACATTGCCAGAAATATCTTCAGCCCTACTATTGGTATTGGATTATTGTTAAATAACCTCTTTTTTAATCTGTGGTTTCTTCACTTAATGCTCAGAAATTCTGTATACTCTATTGCTTTTTGAGCTCTATTTCCTTAGCATATTCCAGCTACTGAATTCAGTGTAAAAAGCTCTTATGCCCTTGTACTGGAACAAATGCGTTGGATTTTTTATTTTTTTATTTTTTTATTTTTCTAGTAGTTTTTAGTTTGGGTTTATTTTTTGGTTTTTAGTCTTTTTAAAGCAGAAAACCCAGGATAGATAATAACTAACACCAGAGTTCCAATTTTAGGCAAAACAACATTACAAAACACTACTCTCCATTCAATACCTGTGGTGATTTAATAATTAGAATGGACTCAGGTGACAGTTTAATTACCCTTTATATTCTCTTTCAGGTTTTGAGCAGATTTTTATGATACCACTTATGATTGTGATTGCCTAAATAAATTAAAACAAATGTAAGGTCCAATATTCAGGAGAGATGCTTACCTTTTTTATTTTTTCCAAATGACAGATTCTTGATCAAAAATCGCTGCCAAAAACCTTCAAAGAATTTCTCAATGTTTCATTTTTGCACAGTTTGAATATTTAATATGCAAATCAGTAGCCACAACTGATATAAAAATGTCCCATTTTTGTGTGAGGTGTTGACAGGGATTTACTTTCATCTTCTTCATGTATTTTTTCATGATTTCCAAGGTTCCAGCAGTAGGCTCAGCCTCTGCTGACACAACATTTTTGGAAGCATAATTTCTCTGCTCTTTTGGGACTTTGAGCTGAGGAAGGATTGGCTCAGCTCAGAACATAAGGAGTGATGTAACAGGACCATCAGGAATTGCAGCAAAGGTGGCACAGATGGGAGAAATAACTGAGTTTAAGAGAAAGGAACATCACAGGATGAGAGAGGAGGACTCTGGAAATGCATGGAGGAAACCTTTCAAATTAAAGAGTTGTTTCCACTCTTAGCTGCAGATGAGTTCTTTGAACTCATTTCACTGAATCACCTTGGATATTTTCAGTAGGTTTTGGGACATTTGCCAGAAGTCAAAAGGTTAAGTCTTCCAGTATATTTTTTTAAGCAGTTTAGCTGGTTTTAATTCTACATTCATATCTCAAAAGATTTTTTTTTTACATCAAAGGAAGAAAGACAAGTAAAAATTCTAACTGGTAACTTTTTAGTGTTAAACCGTTTTTTCTTTGGGTATGATCATGGTAACTTTTTAATGGTAACTTTCATGGTAACAATCTTACCTTTGAAGAAAATACTACTGATGTATTTTAGGTCCTTTAAAGTCACCTAATGTAGTGCTTTTACTTTTTTTCAGGATCTAATAATAATGAATAAGAGCAAGATGAATCCTTAAAGGGAATAATGTAAAGTTTTCTTTTTTCCATTCTGATTTCTGAAAATAGAATGTTCCTTGGAATCAGTGTTTCCTTCACAAAAGAATACATTGCTAGGGTTTGGAATTTTAATTAAACGTGACACTCAAACTAATTCTGCTTTAGTATTAGTACTACTGTTTGTTGATTTTCTACACCAATATCCCTTGGAAAAAATAACAAAATCCTGAAAATGTAGTTTTTCACGAATCCAGAATTGCCAGGCTAATGTTCCAGTGGGGACTGAGCTGTTAAATATAAAACTCTACCTCTGACAGGCAGGATCTCATTGTGATAAGGTAGGTTTCTAACTGAATTATCAAGCTTCATGTAGTCAGTGATCTGTCTTGGGGCAAATGCTAACAACATCAACAACTGTGAACTGCTGAACCGTCATGGTACTGAAAAATCACATAAGCAGTTTAGTTTTTTATTTTCCAAGATTTGAAGATGTCCTTAATTTTAAGCAGAAAAGAGTCCCAGTGAAGACAGCTGACATTTCAAGTTCACTAAAGATGCAGCTGATCTTAATGGTCGCATCACACTTTGGCCCTGAGCAGGACAAATTGTTTTAGCTAGAAAACAGAAATTGTAGAAGATTCTGCATTTGTGTGCTATTCACATTGCTTGCCAGTGTTTCTTCTATTGTAACAACATTTTGATCCTGTGGTAGTGTACAGGTACCTTCTCATCAACACAAAAACCCAAACAGTTAAAGACTTACAAATGTAAGTCTTTGTCTCAATGCAAAATATTTTCTGAGGAAGTCCTGTGGAATCATGGGCAGTTCTGGAATGTATTCTATGGAGGGCAGCATTTCTCCAAAGATCTGTTCTGTAAATTATATACAAACCTCTTTTTCTCTACAGCTACTTAAGACTACTGATTTTAGTATTTCCCCTTTTTCCTGGGTGTAAAAAGATCCATCAGGGTTGACATTTTTTCTGCCACGTGTTTTTTTTTTCCTTGCTGAGGTGCTGGTTTAGGCTTAGGCTTCAGTTTAGCCAAGTGTGTGACTTCACTGTGGTCAATTGTACACACAAAACTTTGCTAGATAAAGCACTCAGCATGAGGAAAATCTCAGGTCTGAACTTGCTTCATGTTTACAAGTCCTCTTGAACAATTTTCTGAGAACCAAGCCCTTGAGAATATAGGATCTTTCATATTTCTGTCACATGCTGTGGACAGTGTCATAGCTATTAAATATGTGATAATCACACTATTTCTGTTTCTGGCCAAACTTTTCCCAGAAATACTGGGAAATACTGTATCAGGCTCCAGCCTGATACAAAGCTGGGTAAAATTAGTGAAGTCTTTATGCAAGGTTCAGAAAGACATTGATTGCTTGGCTAATGGCATTCTGAGCTATCTGTTCTTCAGGCAGAGATGGGCACTGCTGGTACACCTTAGGATTAAACCAAGAGTTTTGGCATGAAAGAAAATTACAATAATCATAAGTGCACCATAATAATGACTTTTTTATTATTCCTAAATTAGATATGTTTAAGAAATGAGCAGTTTGGAACAACATTTTTTTCTTAACTTCTTTCAGCCTACATCTAAATGCTAACATTTTATTTTTAGAAAACCACCCCAAAACATTAATGCTCTACTGAGGAAACTGAACAGCCTCTGTCTGTAGGTAAGAAATCAAATATTCTTCATGAAACAATCCAGAGAAAGAAGGCCATGGAATAAGGCTATCCATAATGTACAACATGTATTTATGTCTATAAATATGATGTTATCCTGTCAGTAGAACTATAAGCATATAAATTCTATAGACATAAGAGAAACTACAAATTCCTGAGCTGGATTTGCATATTTTGCAATCTTGCAATTTATATCTCTGCTTCTTCTATAATTGATTTGAAGCTGCTACAGCAGCATTAAAGTGTCAGAGACTTCAATTTATATACCACTCTGCCCAAACCCATCGTCCAGTCACAGAAAGGGAGCTATTCACAGTCACAGCGTGAGTTATTCTTTATTTTGCTTGAAAACACCTTGCAAATAGATGCTTTATGGTTCTTGAATCCTCATGTTAATTATGGGTAGGGAAAGCTCTTTAGACAAGAAAAGCTTCAGATGTGCAGACAAACACAGCTCTCTTGAGGCTGCTGAGTGTGCGCTGTGGTCACTGACCTGTCACTGCTGATTTACCTTTGGATCACCTTAATGTTCCTGGAGCAGCAGGAAATACATCTTCCATGGGATGCTGTCAGGCTCAGAGATGTTGGTACCTTTCAAGTTTAATAACAGCATGGCTTCTCATTTATCTAAAAATACCGGATTCTGATTTGTGGCTTTCGAATACCTGATGGAAATTTTCAAAAGCCTTTCAGGAATGACTGGGTTTGTTAAAAAATTATGGTATCTGGCAACCAGATCCACAAGTCACGGTTTAACCAAATAATCTATATAAGATTGAACCACAAGGAGTATTTCCACACTCAGAAAATTAAGTATCTTTGAGGGGAAAAACATGTAATTTACTTGACAGATTTTCAGTTAAGACTGAAGACAAAGGTGCCTTCAAATTTGTTTATTTTGTTACAGAAATCTCATTATTCAGATTTAATTTAAAAACACCTTTTTGGTTAAATACTGAACTATGATAACACTCGTTTTCATGTGTAGCTGATAATATAATGGAGTTTTAGGCAGTTACCTTTTCCTTAACCATTGGGTTACTGTAGAACTGGACACAACAAAGGTTTCTACTTCTTTTTCCTTGTTCATTTCAGAGTATTAATAGGAAATTAAATGAAACTCAAATTGGGGAAACTCAATGAGGAGAACCGATAGATATTTCCTTGCATGTTCTGATTTCTTTCTCACCATGCTAGGAGGAAAGGAAGAATTATTTCCTATTATTGGGATTATTTTTGTAACTTCAGAAATGAGAGATGCCATTCTGGAGGAATTGCCACTGCTTATATAGTGGGAAACAAGAGAGAATCTGGGGATTTAATTTCCACTCAAAATGTTAGTCCAGTTCACCCACACAGGAAAATAGCATTATAGAAAAATTTGTCAAAGGAAATTAGGTAAGATTTGTGAGTGAGTGTTCTGGCAAAATGAGACCCTTTCATCAGGCCTGCAATTTGCTTGCAGATGAGATGGAAAAATGAGGGAAGGGAAGAGTAATGACCTAGTAACAGTCAGGCTTTGATTACTTATCCTAACTTAATATGAGTTACTTCTTATTTTCATGTTTTTAAAGTGGACTAGAACATTGAAAGGAAGTTTCTCATGCATTTTAACTTTATGAAAAACTAGATAACAGACTTCTTAACTCACTTATTTGGACAACTTCTTTGGGTTTTGTGTTCTATTTGTTTTGACAGTTTTATTGCTTGTTTTCTACTGAAGAGAAAGCAGCCTATGCCACACTAAAAGGAAAATATTACAAGTGTCAACAGCCCCTGGAAGTTACAGCCACAAATTAGATGACAAAGATTCCTAGGATATGTACACAATTAATTTGATTCCAAAATAGTGTCACAGAAATTTCTTTTAGATTCACTTGAACCTGTTGAAAAGATGAATGGGTGTTATCATGCATTTACCAATTTTAAGGCATCCGTGGCTCTTGTAGAATGGAAAATATATTTTTAATGAAGTCAAATAAAAATCTTTGATTATCAAGGGTACTGTGTGTTTGTTTTAGTGGGAACTTAAAATATGTTAAATTCAGGCTTCTGAATTCTTGTGGGAGTCAATTCTGCATAATTTTGAAATCAGAAGATACAGCAATGAACTGTAAACCTACTGCTGATGGGCCACAGTGATGGAATTGGTAATTTCTAATTGCAAAAATGAAAATAGTAGCCACATACCTTTTCTAGATTGTATGTAAAATACATATATCAAAACACCTGGCTGTTACATTTCTCTGGAGGAGAAAGAACAGTATCTGTGGCAGCTGGACCTTGCTGCTTTTGGATGCTGAAATAGCAATTAAGGTTAGTACATAAATAGAAATGTATGAAGAGTTACATTTATTATATAGAATTGGTTTGTATTCTGTCCAAAAAGATCATGCAGAACTAAATAACTAAAAATATAACCAGATAAAGGAAAATGTGAAATATTCATAGCTGGCTTTAACCCACAGATTGCAGACTAAAAGCTGCTGTAGAACTTAAAGGGAATAAATCAGAATCTCAGGGTAGTAGTGTGTCTGTTGGTCAATTTACTACTAAAAAATTTATATTTTTTGACATCTGCCTACATCCAGAAAGAGGCTAATATGCAAGGAGAAATCAATCACAGTAGAAAAAAAGATCAAAAATACAGATTAGATTGGATTTTGGAATTTCTAGGTTGTTGTATTCTCACAGTCAAGGTTTCTGGAAAAAGAGGAAAAGATCTGGCTCTTGGTCCCAAATATCATTAGAAAGTAGTCCCAGTTTAGGAGGGAAGGCACTCAGTGGTGTTTGGCCCCATCCCAACCACTCAATGGAGCATCTCCATCCTAAAGCATCACTCACACCATTCCCAAAGACTAATCATTCCTGCACAACAGTAAAAAAATGAGATCCACATATTAAAAAAACTTGATTTGCTGTTCAAACATTTGAGACTCCATTAAATCCCTTTCATCTATTTTTTTTTTCTTCGTGTTCTAATTTTTTTTTCCCAAAATCTTGGGGACCTCTGATGGCACAGAGCTCCATTGGAATCCAAAGAAAGCTAGGATTATTGGTATTGCTCCTCCATCACCTCTCAAAAGAGGATCATCATTTCATCCCTTGCAGAAGTGGAAGGGATAATCAGGTTTTAGAATTCAGGAATTATTGGGATATTAGGTAGATTTAAGTTAGCATAAGGGGGATTGTAATACCATAATCTACAGAGGTTGAAAAACCAAGGAGATATAAAACTGTAAGCCTCCAGTTGCAGTAAGAAGCAGTAAACCCAGAAAAATGCTGACATCTGTAATGCATCAGGAATGCAAATGGATTCATTGTAACATGAATGATAATTGAGAACTCTCACTGATAGTTTAGGATGTTGGAAAATTTTTTTAATTGTGCCTGAAGCACAATGTGGAGCTGTGTAAAGTTTTAGCTGCGGTAAAGGTAGGTTTCCTTAACTCTATTTGTTGCTGCTGCATGGGCTGTGTTTCCTGGTATTCTTTTGGTTTTGTATGCAATCAGAGGCATTATAAGATTCCACATAAAAATTACTTTTCTGCCTATGTGCATGTCTTTTTATGTTGATGACTATATTAAAAGTTTTCCTGTATCACAGTTACTCAAAAGAACAAACATGCTATAATATTAAATTCAGGTTTAAGGCAAGCTCCCATTTTACTCACAGTATGCAAAATATTGTAAAGGACAAGTGAAAAGGCACTCACAGTATACACTCTGCAACTGAAATGTTTGGTTACCAGAGGAATATCTTTTGGTCATCTTATTAAATCAATAACGTTTAGTATCTGAACGCCAAGCAGTTTATTTTCCCCTAAAGTAAAACCTCATGGTAGAACTCAGATTAAAAATGGCCTAAAGGAAGGACTTAATCTGATTAGGAGATGACAGCTCCATCCCATATCAATTTACAGAAGTCAGAAGTGGTTACTTATATCAGTTTTCCTTGGTTATTACGTTCAATCTTGAATAAATGAGGGGGAAAGTCTGTCTGTGCTCCTCACACGCAGTCATTTAATTCACTGTTCTTTTCTGGCAAATCTCATTCATAGTGCTCCTTTGAAATATGATTGGTGATGCCAATTACCACAGGCATATTGGCTGAACAGAATATATTTCATTTTATTAGAGAAAAAGACATCAGTGAAATCGGCTGTAATTTCTGTGTCCCTTACTATTTAATTCCTACACTGTTTATTTTTTATTTCAGAGGATGAGCATGCATCCTCTGCTCCCACTCAGTTTCTCATTATTTCTCCATTAAGTCAAATTACAATATAATTCAAGAATATCCAAATTGATGAAAAATGGTATTGCTTTAGCTTTTAAAAGCTAAAGAGCCATAGAATAAGCAGCTTTGCTCATCTATAATCTTAGTCTTATCAGATGTTCAATTCAGTTGAAGACAATATAAATGCAGGAATTTAGAAACCAACAACCAAACAGATAAATTGCCTACAGTAAGGATATTTTATCATGCAAATGTCAATAACCTCAGAAATAAGCTTTAAAGGAGAACAAAAAAATTTGAATTAAAACTAGGAAGCTCATTGACATAAGACAAATTATCATTTAAAACCAAGTTTGTTAAAAGAAGAGAGTTTTATATGAAAGTTTTACTGATATTTTAAATTTAGCTGAAGTCCTGGATTCAAAAGAGTTTGGATTTTACCCACAGTGTACCACAGCTACATCCATTCTTTCTCAATAGCAGGCATGGGCCATCTGGCAAGGGTTGGAAACCTGTTCAATTTTTGTGGGGTACTTCTGATTAATTACCTTCTCTGCTCATGAACAGTTTTCCTGAAGAAACCAAAAGAACTGTGCTGGTCTTTGTCTCTTCCCAGGGCTTGTGAACTTTATCCTGGTGTGCTCAGCTGGCTGGGCTGAAAGGGGCAGTTATGCAGCAGATAAAATAAAGAACATATCAAGTTAATCATTTTGTGTTCTGATACAACAGTTTAAAATAGGGCCTTAACTAAAAATCTCAAAATCTCAAAGTACTATAAATTTAAAAAATATAAAATTAAAAATCCTGGTGCTAGAACAGAGCACAGCAGTGATTTCAAGAGCTGTTTGTGATTCCTGACAATGTGGGTGACCCCACAGCCCAGGCCTAGATCTGTGCATTAAGTGCACTAAAAACTCAGCCAAAATCAAAGGTGCTCCTTCATTCTGATGCTCACACAAACAATCAGCCTTTGCTGCTGTGCTTTTGTTGCATTTTGTTTGTTTCTACCCACCACAAAGAGGAAGTTAGCATTTTCCTTCAAAATTCCTCAAAAAAAATAATAAAAAAGGTTAAATTTAAAAATAAGGCAATGTAAATGATAGAGGTTGTCAAAATACCAGAAAAAAATGACAAACTTGTGAGTTCCCCTGATTTACAAAGCCCAGAGCTTCAAATACTTGTTGCACTTCATTAGGCACTGCACAATCTGCTGGTCCAGCACAGATTTATCCTGCAGCCTGAGCCAGCCAAGCCACACTCACTTTCCAACACAACCTGTGGGGAACTCAGCAGCACCTCAGAGCTGCAGCTGGATCTCATCTACCAGCTGAAGAAAGACTTC
>NC_031774.1:1767281-1850449 GCF_001522545.3 Parus major | reverse complement strand
ATTTATTTATATATTTATAAAAATTTATATATTTATATAAATTTAAAATAATCAGAAAATGTTTAAATTTTCTAACTGTTTAAAATATGATCTTGCTATTTAAAGGTCTCCTTTAACTCTTAATATCATATATTTTAGCAAATATATAAAAAAAAGGTGTTTTACAACAAAGAAACTAAATATGAATATACTATTACAGTTTGACTGAAAACTTGAAACATAATGGAAAGGTACAAGCCCTGGTATACATTATTTTTATATCTAAGTCATATATAAAGATATATTAATATCCTTTGTAGAATCAGATGTTCTAAGCAATAGGAGACCCTCACTTAACAAGCATATTTTTGCAAATAATTTCAGCTATCAGGAGAAATTTTGCTGGAAATATCTTAATGAAAGGATGAAGGAGAACAGAAAGCTGTAAGACTGCTCTAAAACTGACCAAAAAACCAGAAATATAGTATTAGACACAGTGATGCAAATAAAAACACCCTGGAAAAAGTATATTGACAAGGGAGTTCTGGAATATTCTCTAACCAAGCTAAACTTTATAGTCTTGCTTACAGTCTGTATAATTCACTTTACTCTGGATTCCAGGGAACAGGACTGCATCATTCCTCTAGGAAAAAAATAATTAGATTTATTGCAAAATAAGTCTACATATGTGTCATTTAATACCTCTAGTGCATTATTCTTCATTCTCTTTCTGCATTTCATAGTGAATCTCTTCAGCAAAGGCTTTTTAAATTTCTGTGCAGTACTTGAAGCAGATTCCTTGAGCTTCTTGCAGCTGCCAGGAGATGCCTGAGATCAACCACAAGCAGGAGCAGAGTGCTGAGAACTCGGTAATTCAGATGAAGTGGAGAGCTGTAGTGATGTTTCTGCATTGGAAGGGCAGCACAAACACTTCAGGTCTCTCCATGTGTTGAGTTTGAACTCCAGCTGGCAGTGCTGAGGGCCAGGCATCCACTCACTCATTTCCACCACACTGGGATGGGGGAGAGAGCTGCAAGAGTGAGAAAATTCATGGATTGAGATAAAGACATTTCAGCAGGGAAAGCCAAAGCAATCCCCACAGGCAAAGCAAAGCAAGGAGCTCATTCCCCCTTCCCATGGGTGGGCAGGGCTCAGCCTGGTGGCTCCATCCCACCTAGCAGGGACTTGGGGAGACAAACACCAGCACCCCCAACATCCTCCTCTTCCTCCTTCCTCCCCAGCTCTCTGTCCTGAGCACGGGGCCCATGGTCGGGGACATCCCTTGGGCTGGCTGGGCTCAGCTGGGCCAGCCCTGGCCTCTCCCAGTCCCTCTCTCGTGGGCTGGGAGGCACAAAAGGCTTTGGCTCTGTGTAATTCTCCTCAGCAATAGAAAAAACATCCCTGGCTTATCAACTCTGGCTCCAGCACAAAGCTAAAGGTGCTAAGGGAAAATACCTCAGCTACAAACAGCACACTGTACTACTGAGGAGATTTTATTGGTTTTTTCTAATGTTTTGGTGATGCCATAAATTTTCATTCTGGGTCACTGAGAGATTGTACATATCAAAGACATATCAGATGAACCCAAGATTACTAGCCAGCAATCAGATGAATCAAAGAAAATCAGTTTTGACCATTTCTTCATTAGTTATATAAAAAACATACACATATACAATGAAATAACTTTTTAAAAATATATATATATAGATAATATATAAAGTAGCTCTTCATAAAAAACACAGGTAGAAACTCCAGTTAAATCCTCAACAGCCTGACTCTGCTACAGGGATCTGTGGAAATAATCTAATAAAGAAATCAATCCTAATAAAGAAATCAGTCCTTGAATCTCCATGTTTTTTGCAGTGAGCTTTATGTTGTTTTAGCTTCTCAGTCATACAATGCACATCTTTTGACAGTCAGATCTCTTTTTTAGCACCTCTACCTCTGCAATTATTTTTCCTGAGGCATAAGTTTGGGTTTATAAGCATTCAGATAAGCACAATATTTTGCAGCTGGTTGATCATACAAACATCTGTTTGGGTGATGGCAGTGTAAGCAAGAACAAAAAATTTCTTTATGGTTGTAACAATGAGCAATATACCAGTGTGGCAAAATATTCAGGTAATAATGTTATTACAAATTTCTCTCAGGATTTTAGGTTTGGTAAATAAAGAAAAATACCAATTCCTTTTAAATACTTCAGTAAGTTGTTTAAAAAAAAACAAAGGTACTTGGGCTTAGCCAACAGTGTCTTCCTGAGTGAAATTTGGTTCTGGAGTTGATTATGGCCAACAGGTTGTCTATATATTGCTTAATTGTAATTAAGACATTTTAGTTTTCATTTATATTTCATGTACAGATCTTTACACATTTTATACTGGAGAAAACAGCTATTTCTGCCCTAAAGCTCAATTTTAAAATTGCTGGTTTTCCTGTACATTCCGTGTTCAGAATAGAAATGTGTGTTGCCCACAGTTTATGTTGTACAACATATGCTTGGTTAATCTCCCCAGTCTGATTCTGAAGCATTACTTGTTATCTACTGTTGGGCCTCATTTCATGATGTCAACACCATCAACAAACTGCATAACACATCAACAAGCTACACAGTATTAAGGTTATTAGCACCAGTTGTTGTTTTGTGTTTCCCAATCCATGTAATTTCAATACAGCTTTGAGGAGAATGTTTCCAAAGGCAAAATGAAAAGATTCTCTTCAGTTCTACAGCGTTTATCCTTAGGTCTGATCACATATCCTCTCTCCTTTCACCTTTCAGGTGCTGAAACATTGACTGCTTATCCATAGGAATGGAAATAAGCTTTTAAATTCTGAAAGCAGCATCTCACTCCTTGAGCTTTTCACTTCTTGCTGTTTTGACATTCCCAGAAGGAGTTACCAGCGCTGAATCCAGGCCTGTTTCACTGTCCTGTATGTGAATATTCATGTACATATCCATAGGACTATTTTTCAGTCTCTGGGAAGATCATAGTTCTTGTCTTCTAATCAAAATCAAAGTACATTTGCACAAAAATCACACATATATCCAAATGTCTTGTTAAGGCCTTCATAGACAGTGTAATTCATCTGATCAGGATCTCACTGGGGTCTTAAAAATCAGTCTTAGCTCTTGAAGAACATGGAAAACACCGTGTTTATCTTCTAGGATATGAAGTGTATTGAAATACCTCTGCATACTGTACATTTTCACTGAATTTGAGTTGTTCCTGACTTTTTTAGTCTACCTCCCATGGGTTTTCACTACCACAGGAGAGGGCTCCTTGTCTGAGCCAGTGTAAGTGGTTTAAAGGCTGGTATTCACCTTCCCTAAGATGGAAATAATGTATCTCAGGTTATTGAGCCTGAAATATTGAAATATATATTAATATATTAGAAATAGATTATATTTATATTATAAATATATTGAAATATTGAAAAAAGTGATTTGTAAGGCAAAAATAAGAAGAAGTATTCAGGAACACAGAGCTCTAACAAATGTCTAGATATTGTTCTCTTCAGAACAAGTAAAAGGAACAAATAATTTGTTAATCTTTTATCTGAATTAGTCCAAGGGTTCACGTGTACAAAAAATTTGTTAGATGTTAAAGCAAAACCAGCCTATGTCATTTTCTTTCCATATTGTGTTTAACTTGTGTTTAACAAACCTTTTTCCACTATTGAAAGACATATTTTTGCATAAGGAATTGCTTGAAAATAACCCAAATTTACTTTATGTTGCCTGTGCTTTCTATTTAGAATTCCCCTAGCAGAGCACCTGCTACATGACAACAGCTCAGGTACACAGTGATAAACACTGACATATTTAACTCTATTTTTTAAACTGTTGGGGTTTTCCACCTTGAGGTTTATTATTATTATAAAATAATAATAAATTGTATTAATAAATTATTATGTAATAATTATTAACATAACATAACATAACATAACATAACATAACATAACATAATACATATATTACATATTACATATTATATATTTTATATAATATATTATATTATATATGATATATCATTATATATTATAATAATACTATATTAATAAATTATAAAGTAGTAATAATAATGATAATAATGATAGTAATGGTAATCATGATAGTGATAATGATAATGATAATGATAATGATGATAATAATAATAATAATAATAATAATAATATTCTACTCTTTTCTTTAGAGGAAGCCTGAACGTTTCACCCCTTTTGTGAAACTGCATCATTTAACCTGCTTTCTGATAGTTTTCTTCCTCAAAATAGACAATATTATTCTTCCAATGCCCCATAAGAGATCCTTTTTGCCAAAAACAATCTGTACAGACAGAGCTTCATATGGCACAAAGGCTTTTCTAGGTCGGAAGATGTAAGTGCTAAAATTGCATGAACAAGTTTGGAATTGCAAAAATACTTACAGCTCATAAAACCTTCCTACAAAAACTCCTAACTTCACTCAAAACACTGCCTTGCAGGATGCTTTATGACATCAATCTTGTAGCTTTCTCCTTCTGAGTTTTTTGGCATCTAGGTCAGTAAAAAATGCATTATTTTCTATATAAGTATTGTCACCTTTTTTCCCCCCATCTGTCAAAAATACATACAGTGAATCTATAGCTCCCAGTTCATATAATGGTCCCATTAATTGATTCATAGGGATTTGTATTAATCAATTATTATAATCAGAGCTATAATGGAAAATACCTCTTAGAAAGGAGAAGAGTGAAAAATAACTAAGTGCCCTGAAGAAGTTCAGGAAATCAGGTGGATTAACAAAAATATTTCAAAGTTCAAAAAAAAATTGTATTTATTTTAAATGCTTTTTTGGCATTTACTTTTCCAGTATTACACACTTCCAGCAGGCAGTGAAGATGGTATTGTGCCACCTTATTAATGTGTACCCACTGCTTAAAGCTCTAACACTGAAAAAATGAAACCTAGACCAAGTCTCTAATGTGCTAGAATAAAGAATTTATTTTGATCTTACTAGTTTAATTTAAGCTATCAACACTATTTCATTCATTTGTTCACATACTGAACATTAATAAATCAGAATTTAATAAAAGGTTGAGTTATAACAGTTATACCACAGAAAGAGAAGATGACCAGGAAGAAAAATCTAATAAATATTATTTATTATGATAAAATAATAACCATAATCACCATTAATATCACAGGAGTAGAAGGTCACACTGATGAATGGTCCATGATGAAAAAACACTAAAATGTGTAAAAAGCCATTCTCTCTTTGGATGTTTAAAAAAAAAGTCTTTGCACTAAAACTATTGTAAAGTGTGAGCCATTACTGCTGGAAGACAAGGGAAGAACACCACTGAGATCTTACAGGATTATAGAAGAAAATTTGGGTAAATAACCTAAGTTAGATTTTTACTGAAACCCATTAAAAGGAAACTCAGATCCAGAAAAATGAATTTTTTACATCCGGTATAGTGAAAAATCTCATTTTCTTGCTACATTTTTATAGTTGTTGGGTTAATTACAGGAAAGGAAAAATTACTGTAATTCTTTGTATAGAAAAAAAACTTTATAGTAGAAATAAAAAAAATAAATTTAAAGATCAGGAGTGGAACATAAGACTGCCTTTTGATATATACCTTCAGTAATGTTTTCTGAAACAACTGAAGGGCCTCAAGAACAGATTTTGTTTAGGTCATGAATCTTAGTTTTTTAGATGAAGATGATCTTTGACGAATCACAAATTACTTTGTGAAGGACTAGGAAATCCCAGGAATTATTAAACCTGCTTAGGAAACTGCTGAGGAATGGACAAGGGTGAGGATCTTTAACAAAGGAAAAAAATATTCTCTTTTCTTTTGTACTCTGCATAAAACTCTTCAGCCATTTTGTCTTCATGTGTCTGAAGGGTTTAAAGATGTCTCCAACACATGTCAAGCCAAATTGTCTTTATATTTAATTATATTAATTATATTTAATATATATTTAATATTTTTATAATATTAATATTAGAAATATAATTACTATAATTATTAAATATAAATAATATGAATTATATTATAATTAAATATATTATTAAATAAATATATTATTGATTTTATTATATTAAATTATATTATGTCATTTGTATTTACCTCCCCAAAAGAACTTCACTGCCTGTCCATTTTGGTTTTTCTGGTTTGTTGTGTTGAGTACAAAGGGAAGCATTTTCTGCCAAGTGTTTGAATTCCACCTGGGCCCTTGGTGTCTGTTGTACAGGATAAATAAACTGTAGCACCACCAATCCTTTAATTTCTGTTTTCTGTAGGTTTTGAAGGTCCCTTGCATTTCGTTTGGGTCAAATTTCACTTCTGCTGTGCAGCCTAATTCAAGCCCAGTGCAGGGATTTGGGGCTTTAACAATAACATTTACTGAGACTGCTGCCTTAGCATTCTGTTTAAACAATGTAAGATGGGCACAAAATGTGTGGTAATTCCCAGCTGATCTTTTTTTTTAGCAGAAAATTTGATATTCTAGTGCCAGGGTAACATTGTTTTAAAACCTTGGCTTTAACAACAGGGAGGTTGGAGGATCAGATTTACTCATCTTTCAGTGACAGCAGTCAGTTATCTGTAGTATGAAAATAGAAGCTTTCAAATCGAAATTTTCTTTTAGATTTAAATTTTAGATCTATATTTTTTTTTTTTTTATAATTCTGAGTTAATTTTTGGCTAAAACTGAATGGTATGTCAAATGCAAAAAATAAGATATCACAGTATTTATATTTTCATATGCTTATAAAAGTTTAAAACCAGCACAGAAGCAGATTGAAAGGTTCAATCAAGATTGAATTTCTCTGTACTTTGACAAGGGCTACCTGAGATACTTTGTACTGAATCATAGTATTTTAACTGTAAAAATTCATACAGTGATAAAGTCATACAAGCAATAAAATAGAATATTTCAAATACAACAGAAGGATTAGGAATTAAATTCCTAAATCTGATATTTATTTTTTTATTCATAATGCTTGTCACAAAAAAAAATAAATAATTATTTAACTGCACACATAGGTTGAGCCAAACAGGTAACCACCATAATCACTCAAATTTGTATTATATACAGGCAAATGAAAACCTCTGCACTTTTTCTTTAGCACAAAAAGAGTTTGTCAGTTCTGGAATTTGTATTTTTAAACCATAGCTTAGGTAGCTCAGGTAGGATGTTTTAAGAGAAAGTCCTAGATTAGTCAGCAAGTCCCTGTCTTAAATTTATATTCCTTATGCTATAAGAAGATACACAAAGGGTCTTTCAAGTCTCACACCATTAATGCACAGACAATGACTTTAATCTGAAGTTGTGAACAGCATCACTACAGGAATTTGTGTCTCATTTGTTTTAGAATTACCTAGAACTCCAAATTTAACACTGCACAACACTAAGGATACAAAGCTCTTTTGGGGGAGGGAGAAAATCTGCATTTGAAGCACATGAAAAAACATCTTTTCTATCAAATGGGTGGAATAATGCACTGCACATTCTGTTATCTGCCCTGCATACACAGAATAACACAGAATAACACAGAAAAACACAGAAAAACACAGAAAAACACAGAAAAACACAGAAAAACACAGAAAAACACTCAATGCACTCAAGACATTAAATGTGGGGTTTGAAAATTGCAGTACTGTTTTTGTTTGAAGTGAGTAGTCCCAAATAGGATTTACATTCATATTCTATAGCACATCAGTTCCAGACAAACTACTAAACATTCTAAAATTAAAGAGATTTCCCCATGGTTTTTAAAGTGTTTCTTTTCTTTTTTTTTTTTTTCCCTTTGGTTTTCCCTTTCTATATTTCACTCTTTTTTGAATTTATTTCTGATATTTCTGATAATCCCAATTCTTTCCAACATCACAGCTTTGCAAAAGATGAGTTTGTTTAACTTCTTTCCCATCTATTAATTCTCTGGCACTCATTAAAGCCAGCTGAAGTGTGTACATTCTTAGCCCATCAATTCAGTTCTGCTAGCAAAAGCATAAAAAAGAAGTGGCATTGGCAGTTGTTGAAGAAAGGCTGATATGTCAGGAATCCCTGCTGTTACCAGTTATACCTACAGAGTGATAACTACCACACAATCATCCTTTTATTATCACCTTTTATTGAACTTGGTCGTTTTTATCAGCCAGGTAAATGGTGTTGATTTTCAGAGGGTGAGAATACAGCTTCACCAGGGATGGACAAAGCAGGAGTGAACATTGGTTAGGAGCTGGAAGAAGAAATAAGGAAAAGGGGGAAAAAAAAAATAAATTATCAATTGAGTGGGTGTGGATCTAATCACTATGAAGCAGAAATTGCTTGGAGGGTTAAAATACAACTTTTGGTGGGTATTTTCAGAGGAACTGAGGTATGCAGCACTCCCTGCACTTCAAAGAAATAGCAAGGCACTTTCTTTGGTGCATAAAAAAGGGATTGAAGATGGAAGGCACTGAAAACCAAGGAAGTCACCCACAAAACAAAAGTACTCTTCACAGAAGAGTATTTCACTCTTCCTGGTTTAATACAGTATCTTCCCAAGTGTTTGTTTTTGGGATTTTTTTTCCCCTAAGTCCCTCTAATTAGGCTTCACTATGTAATAGTGAAATGTGCATGTAATAGTGAATGTAAATAAGTGAATAGTGAATGTAATTAACTTTATTCTCAGCTTTCTTCAGAGCTGAGAGAGTATCCAGTACCCAGGTTTGTGACCCAGCAGGTCTGGGCAGGTTCAGGCTCTGTGCACCTGATGAGCATTAAAAAGGAATCAGCCATACTCCTTGTGGAAAGAACCAAAACCAACCAAAACCCAAAAACTACCCTCAAAAACGGGGTAGGTGCTGTCCACCCCCTGTTTTTATGGCAGGCTTTAATAGTTCAAGCAGTCACTGAAGGAGTCAGAGGGCCTGAGTATTGTTCCACACTCAGGAGCCTGTCACAATCCAAATTATATTAAAATTATTATTATCTCTTCACTCCATGAAATAGGTTATTATACAATTAAAACTAATGAGGACAGAGAGACACAACCCAAAAAGATTATTCCTGTGTGTAGCAGTTTTTCTTTGTGTATTTCACAAAGAAAAACTTCATTTCTGTTCTTTCCTCTGCATTATTGTCTGTCCACATGCCTTGAGTGTGATTAATTCAGTGGGATTTTATGGAGCAAGTTGTGACTTCTGAGCCACCATTTCTGTGGTATCTAAATCCTGGAAGTGATTGCACAACTTCAATTGAAAAACTTTCAATAATTGCAATGATATTTGGGGATGGTTGTAATTCTGATCTGATCTGAATTTACAGGACTTCCACCCAAAAATATAACTGTGAATTTAATATGAAATTCCTTGGTATTTTTAGATTTGTCATTAATCTTTCAGCTAACCTTTTAGCTAACCTCACATATTTGTTTCCATTTTATTACTCTTTCAATTGCCCACCCTATAAAATGGAATGAGGATTCCAATGGAATCACAGGACATGCTGAGCTGGAGCTCCTGGCCCTGCACAGGACACTCCAAATCACATCAGGTGTCCAAGTTCTTCCTGAACCCACACAGCCTTGGTGCTGTGCCTGGGGAGCCTTCTTCCTCTTCCAATTATTTTAAAGGCATTAAGAGCAATCAATCTTTACATACTCCCAGGTCTATCAAGTAAGAAATAAAAATGATTAACAGTAATATCATAAAAATTCATCAGAAGCCTATTCTGAAATGTATATCATCTTGCATTCAATACTGATCAATTAATAATTTGTAAGTAGCCTGATATTTATTTAATATAACCTTTACACCAAATCTGATTTTCAATAGCATTTAATTAACCTGTGCAATGACTGCAGTTGTGTACATAGATTAAAAATTTGTAAAAGTAATGGTCAGTTAGGCAGCAACCAGTAAAATTTGTACATACAGTGACATTAATTATGCTTTCCAATTAGGCACATCATTGCTCTGGATGATGTGGAATTCTGGCCTTAGAAGTTTTCATTTCACAAACATTTCCAAGTAATATCTGTACATAGTGCAACTCATTCTTAGTCCAAAGAGATTCTATTAAAACACAAAAATAACCAGTGTGTTTATCCAGTGTTAATGTATTTTCTAATAATGTTATTTTAGAGTTATTGAAAATAAAAATCAAGGTAAAGGGTTTCCACAGACAGTTTTAAGCATTCATTTGGAAAAAATCTTCTTTTAGCTCCATAACAAAATACTATAGGTAAGAAAAACAATCTATCTGCAATTTCACACACAAAAAGTCGAGTTAACTGAAACTTTGAGATTTTATTTTTTACCTGCAATGTCCACTGCAATCACCTCTTCACCAGCATCACACTTTTAGTTTTCCCCTCACATTTGTGTCCTTAATGTGGTTGCTGTCCTTCTACAGCCTGTGACACTTCCTTGGGCTGCCACCAAAGAGAGGAACAGCAAATTTGAGTAGCAAAAAGTAACTCTAACTCAGCTAAAGAAGATCCCACTGGTTCAGATGAATTTTTTTAGGCAAAAACTCCTTCTGGGTTCTGCATTTATGAATCCTCTGTCACCAGGGTTTGATTCTCTCTGCAGGATAATCTCAGATTGGTGTTGTGCAATTCTCTTTGAGGGCCTTCAGCAACAGGGGATAGTCCCCAAATAAACTCCAAGTCCTCTCTTTCTTCTCTTCTTTGGAGGGGAAATTAATGTATTTTAAAGGCTGTTCTCTGGGTGTAAAATGAGTGTTTTCTGGTTTTGATCTGACACAGAACTCTACAATGACAGGAGTGGTTCACTTCTCTTTCAATGGACAAGGAAATTTCTCAAATGTGTTCTGGAATATCTCTGAATTTTCCCATCCTCACATGAATAACCATTCCTGCTATTTTCTACAATAAAAAATTCTGTTCATGAGATTCTGTTCATGAGAAACATGAAAATATAGAAATTTCAGAGTGGTAAAGAACTGGAAGGAGATATATTTTTTGATGGGATTAGAAAACTTGAAAAGACAGTCAGTCCTAAAAAGTTTCTTGTTTGAGTCTTCCCCAGGAAGTCACAGATTTTCAGTGTCTGGGATTTTCACAATTACCACATAGAGGTGATCTTTTCAGACTAGGAGAAAAGGAAATATCTGTCATTAACTCTGCTCCCTATATCATTTAGATACATGTGATCCCTGCCCTGCACCATATCATATTTCCACAGTAAAAAAACTCCACAGCCCATTGCTATTTTTCCTTGATATTCCCAGTTGTTATTTTTAAAGGCACAATATTTTACACTGCAGAAGAAGAGTCTTCCTCCACCATGGAAAGCATTCTTTAAGTGCCTTACACTGGCAGAAATTAAAGAAAATACTGGTATGGTACAAAGTTCACATTTCAAAATAATTTCAGACCCTCAGGGGGGAAAAAAGTTGTTTGTACACCACCTTCATTTTGCCTGGCAGCTTGTTATATGAAATATGGACAGGTAATCACATGGAATTTAGGACTTTGCAAAATGCAGCCTGCTGCTTCAGGAGTAAAAGAGTAAAATAAATAAAACTAAACTAAACTAAACTAAACTAAAATAAAATAAGTAAACTAAACTAAACTAAACAAAACTAAAATAAAATAAAATAAAATAAGATAAAATAAGAAAATAAAATAAAATAAAATAAAATAAAATAATATAAAATAAAGTAAAATAAAATAAAATAAAATAAAATAAAATAAAATAAAATGAAAAATGAAATGAAATGAAACAAAATAAAAGAAAAGAAAAGAAAAGAAAAAAAATTAAAAAAATGAAATGAAATGAAATAAAATAAAATAAATAAAATAAAATAAAATAAAATAAAATAAAATAAAATAAAATAAAATAAAAATCACTAGGCCATATTCAGAATAAAATCTAGTGTTTCTAAAGGGATTTTAAGTTGGTTTCTATTCCTGTGCCATATCTGCAGCATGTTGAAGCAGGTTGACTCCAGCCAGCAGTTCATACTCACCCTGTGGGATGGGAGAGAGAACAGCATGGACAAAAGTGAGGAAAACCTCATGAGCTGAGATAAAGACACTACTAAGTGAAAAAAACCCAACAAACATAAAATCAAGAGATGCAAAAGCAATCACTCCCCATTTTCATATTTTTCTTGATGTTATTCATACATTCCAGTGCTTCTGTTAACCTTTATTTTGACTTCCATTACCTGTAAGAGCAATCAGACCATAGTTATTTTCTCAAAAAGAAGCCACCAGAATAAGTGTGAGTATAACAGCTGGACTTGATGTTTTCCAACATAAATGGTTCCATGACCATAGAACACAGTGGAAACTTGCCTGCTTAAACACAAAATATTGCAGCAGCAATTCAGCAGTGATACTGTTCATACAACACAGTCATGGCCAGCTCAAAATGAAGTATTTTTATAATAACAGGCAGAGAACATCATCTCTGGAAAACAAAAAATTCAATATAAAGAAAAAATTATGTTGAATTCTACAGAAGAAAAACAAAAGAGCATGTGGTTCTTTATTTTTTTTTTTTTTGAGAACAATAGTAAAAAGGGAGTTAGGAGAGTAAAAACATTTTAATTAATCAATGAGTAATTAAATAAGTGAACTGTGATGAGTTTTCTTTGAACTCTAGTTTTTGCAAAATCGTTAAACAAGATGAGGTATAATGAAAAGTTGGTTTATCAGAAATGTGTAGAAGAACTTGAAAATATAGTCCCAGGCATATAAATCCTCAGTATTATGGATTAGTTTTGATTTACAGGAGATGCAGACAGAACTGCTGTTGGAGTCAGACACTTTTCTCTGTTCATGAAACCTACTTTGAATTTCTGTTGTTACTGCTGAAAGACAGAGTTTCTCTCTTCATGGGTTCACTGACTGATTTAATATATCTTCTGTCATGCTGCTGCTGTGGATTTCATCTCTTAAGGGAAAAAAAAAGGTAGAGAAAAAAGTATTAAACTGCACAGCAATCTATAAAACTATTGGCATTTGGTGCATTGTCAGTGTGTCTCTGATTAAAGGCAAATAGTGCATACATGCTGATGTTTTCTCTCTGGTTTTTGAAGGACATAATGTCTGGGTTCATTATAATAATATTAATCTGAGCCTCTGTAACAATATCCTATTTTTGTTTGATGATATTGTGGCCCTAAGATCATTCTTCATGTTGGGAAAGCTTTAAAGCAGAGAGCACTTCCCATATCTATCCAGCAGCCCACTATTGAATGAGTGTGATTCATTAGCGAGATGGGAAGAAAGTTCCTTGAGATCAGCCCTGAAAGCAATCTGTCATTAGAGCAGCACATTAAGCTTTCTTCAAATTCATTTGTGAGACTCTTTGCAGGAAGTAATGCCTAATAAAGTAAGGAAATGACAGGGGAATATTGAAGACCTATTAAAGCATTAAACCCAATTCTTTCCCAAACACAATAAAGGGCAGCCAGACAACCATCTGTGATCTTGTGTTAATTTCCTAAGGAGAAGTGAAGAGTTTGTGTTGGTGACACTGGGGCTTTGACACACACACGAGCCAGTGCAACACTTGAAATTGCTGTTTTCTTTGCACTTTTCCACTGCTGTAACCTCAGTCCCAGCAGCCAGGGCAGGATCCCCCACCCCCAAAACCAGAGAAGGGAAGGCAGGGCTTGTGCTGTGCTCTGAACTCAAACCACTGGGTCACACTTTGGAACATCTTGCAAAGACCTTTGAGATCTGAATAACAAAACAGCTTAATTTCATGCTGATAAAACGTTCTGTGAACTTGAGATATTGATAGCTTTATACAAACATTAGCCTTCAGAGTTTATACTTTTTAATCAAACTTCCTTCAACTGTATTAGAAGAGTATGTTGCAATCTTGTGGACCAGGAGATAGAATTGGAAGATTGCATTTAAAAAGAAAAACAGAAAAAGCAAAGGAAAAGAAACTGCATGGGAAAATATTCCAAGGAAAGTGTAAGGCAATTGTGATTTTTACCAGTTCAAACTCTCAAATGATTCTTCATTCTTGTCTTTTGGGAATCTGTCCTGTAATCTATTTCACCAATGTTTTCCTTCCAGGAGTATTTGTGTATTAAAAAGCAAGAATTCACTTCATGTTTTGACTTGGCATGTGAATTGCTTGATATAAAGATATCAAAGAAAAGATAAAACTACATTTTTGTGCCAAATGTTCTGCAGTGAACACATTCTGTGTCCTTCATCTAAGGATTAATATATATATATATATATGTGTGTGTGTGTGTGTGTGTGTGTGTGTATAATGTTTTTTGGCCAGTATTATGTTATGTTAATACAAGAATATTCTTTTCTAGGAACCAGATCCCAGGATATTTTCTGGTGTGTAGGAAGCTGGCTGTGGAGCAGCTACAGTCCCAGGTGTGATTTACTGTCCTCTATGCCAGGGACAGGAGAAGCTCACTTTTTTTATTAATTTGAAATACTAGAGGAACACTTGGCCCGGAGATTGATCTCCCAGTTGGTTTGCTTTATGGACAAGACAGCAGAAATTATGGCAACTCACTTGGGCATCTCCCAGTGGATACTGGGGGGAGTCATGGTCTCCTGGCTCTCTGCTCTGGACCCTCCCAGGGCTTGGCAGCCCTTTCATTTCCCTTCTCCTCACATGCAAAGGCCAAGCACATGTGCAGTGCTGCACAGGGGATTTATAGAGTCTTTTTCAGCAAGTAGCTAAATTAGCCTCTTCACCTCTCCCAGACCTGTGTACTGCAGCTTTTCTAAACAGGTGAAATCTCTTTTATTAACAGCACCCCGAGGGGAGCATCTTTGCCCTGCTACTCTTTCACATCGTATCATCTCCTAGGCTGAAAGGCCACCCAGCAATTAAACCCAGAGAGTGACCTGAGCAGGGAAAGTCTTTGGGATGATTTTATATTTAAGTTCTGGATATGTAAAAAAGGCATTTTCACATGGTAGTCTGCTCCTAAAACATTTATCCATAAGTGGTGCACGCACTGAGTTCCTGAGAAACAGCTTTTATGCTGGGTTTCAGTAAGTGTCAATATATGATTTATAGTTGTTTTTGAGTGAGATACCGTATCTAACTCTCCCAACATAAGAAAATATCGCCATCTCTTGCTCCATGCAGGAAATGCAGCTGCTTCTCCAGCTCTTGGATTTTCATTGCCCTCTGCACACCTCTGCTGTTTCAACAACTCAATTCTTGTCAGACAAGCTGGGCTGCTTCTGTTTCACTAGAAAATTCACTAGAAATTCAAATAAACTTACATGATAAAATGTTGAAACAAGCATAATGCTCTTATTCTGCAATGGTGGGGGTTGGTTAAAGATTAGTGGGAATTATGTCATTGAGCATAGGGTGATTTCTTAATTTTTTAGAGGTTCAGTGTTGGGGTGGCTGCTGAGAAAAACAACAGTGCATTTAGTGCTGTCACTGTTATTTAAAAATCCTTGGCTCTTACCTTAATGCTGTGGCCTGAGGTGACTGTTGTGGAAACTGTTTAGAATTTGTAATAGAGAAAAACATGATAAAATAGATGTAATAGAGAAATGTAGATGTAATGTAGATTTAATGTAATAGAGAAAAACTTATAGTCCTATTCCAATCTTATTCCAACATGTGCTCCCTCTGAAATTCTAATATGTACCATCTAAGGAAGGCTTTTATATTTTTATGGTTTGTTTTTTTCTTTTCCTTCACACAGATACTTAGAATTTCAATTTAATCTTGTGATGGCCCAAAAACAAAAAACCAAAGCAAAAAAATTCCACACAGAACAAAAATTCTCCAGCTCCAAATAAGATTTATGGTGTCTACAGTCTTCTGCTTTATTCCCAAATTGTTTCTATTAGCTTGCACACTTCTAATTTCTCAGCTCAAATATTCTTGTTTTACAAATAAAATCACACACAAGTATTACATCTACAGAGGGTTAGAGAAATTTGGCTGCATTTAGGAAGGCTGTGGGTCTTTCAGACTCAGTCATCTGTATTTGAAACTGCTTTTGAATTCTTGCAGATATTCATCTTATGTGACAGGAGCACACTAGTGTTCACCAGAGGAAGCAAAAATCTGTGATCAGTGCAAGTTTAACTTGTTCTCCCAAAAATAATTCTTACTTTTATTTGGATTCTGGCTCCCCACCCCATCCTCATCCCTACCCTTCCTTTTCTTTCTCAGTCTTCTCATAGTTCCCAGTTCCAAACCAGATCTTATTTTACACTCACCACTTTTGATCTATAACTTCTTGAAAAACTTCTTGAAACTACAAATAGTTCAACATCCATGCCAGTTTGGTCTTGTTATGTTTTGTTCATAAGATATTATTTCCAAAAAGGACAAGCCTTGCTCACAAAATGAGGGTAGCACATTCTCATCACAGTGTCCACAACACTTAAATTTCCAAAGGCTGAATTGATGGGTGCTCATCTACAACCAGCAAAAACAGGTTTCCTGTTGTGGTTTGTCCATTGATTCTGAATTCCTGAATGAAGAATGTTGGCCTCATTAGGTTAAAGTTTGGGTTTCTGTATTTTGTAGTGCTCCTTGAAGTACCATGATAATATGAAACCAGTGTACCTGGCTTGTAAGTATTTTATATATATCTTCTTTTTTTGTGCTAAAATCTATGGATCACAGATGGGAATGTGGAGTTCCAGACTTCTTACAAATCATATTCTAACTGGTTTTCTGTATTGTTATTTTTTTTTTGTCTTCTGTTTGCTCCTCCAGCTCCTTATTTAATTATTTTTCTTCTTCAGAAGTAGAACACCTGCTCACAGAAAGTCTGGCTGGAGCTGTACTTGTCTTGTACTTCTGTAGCTAATTATGAATATATAGCTGCAACTAATTATGAATATATAGCTGTCACCAAATCCTTTGTTACTTTTGTAAAGGGTTAACCACAACATGTTGCTAGGGTGCTGGCAAAAACAAACTTTTATTGTGTAAAAATCAGTATGAATCTTACTTTTTGAAGGCACTCTCATAATTTTGAACATTAATCCCAAGTTTACATTCCCCAGAATGCTTTCTGGACTTTCAAGATGTGGTTTTGACTGTACTTTTTTACTCAGTCTCTATCCTGATTCTGAGACACAGGCACCAGCAATATGACAGGATTATTCTGTGTGTACATTGTGAAATCTGTATCTATTTCAGCCACCTCTCTGATATATTTTCCTGTTTTTTTGCTGTGCCTCTACTCTGTTGGTATCCCTACCTTCTCTCTGACTGGTGCTATGGGGATTACACATACATTTAAAAGAAAGCTGCTTTTACATCACCTCCTGTGCACAGTTTTCCACCAGGACTGAAGAGTTTTGCTCATTTGCAGAGAAACAATAATGAAAGAAATGCCCATTCTGTATGTCTATGGACATCAGGGACAAGTGGTGTCCTCAGGGCTCCCTCCTGGGATGTATCTATGGCTGTGGATGATGGGTGGATGAAGTGTTATTTAACATCCTCACCAAGGGCATAGACAAAGGGGTTGAGTCTCCCTCAGGAAATTTGCAGGTGACACCAAGCTGAGTGGAGCAGCTGACACTCCTGAAGGATGGGATGACATCCAGAGGGATCTGGACAAGCTCAAGAAGTGGGCCCATGGAAATCTCCTGTGGTTTAACAAGACCAAGGGCTGGTGCTGCACCTGGATCAGGGCAGCCCCTGGTGTCAGTCCAGGCTGGGGATGAGCAGATCCAGAGCAGCCCTGGGGAGAAGGACTTGGGTGCTGGTGGGTGAGAGGCTGGACATGAGCCAGCAATGTGGACCTGGAGCCCAGAAAGCCCAGACCATCCTGGGCTGCATCCAGAGCAGCGAGAGCAGGTAGGGAGGGGATCCTGCCCCTCTGCTCTGCTGAAACCCCACCTGCAGCTCTGCACCCAGCTCTGGGGCACAGCACAGGAAGGACAGGGACCTGCTGGAGTGAGTCCAGAGGAGACCACCAAGAGCAGAGGATGGAGCACCTCTTGTATGAGGACAGGCTGAGAGAATTGGGATTGTTCAGCCTGGAAAGGAGAAGGCTTTGGGGTCACCCAATTGTGGCCTTCCAGTATCTGAAGGGAGCCTGCAAGGGCAGTGGAGAGGGACTTTCACAAGGCCATGTAGTGACAGAACAAGGGGGAAGGCTTTACAACGAAAAGGAGTAGCTTTGTACCAGATTTAGGGGGAAATTCTTTGTTGTGTGACTGGGGAGGCCCTGGCACAGTTGCCCAGAGAAGCTGTGGCTGCCCCATCCCTGGAAATGTTCAAAGCCAGGTTGGATGGAGCTCTGAGCAACCTGGGATAGTGGAAGGAGTCCCTGCCATGGCAGAACTGGATGATCTTTAATGTCCCTTCCAACCCAGCCTATTCTATGATTCTATGATTTCTACCATAGCTGGGTAGAAGTCAGTACTCTGGCTTTCTGCTTTTATCAGATTATAAATAGGTTTTCTCAGAATATATGAGAGCGCTGATGTTTCATAAGCATTAAATAATCCTTTTAATAATTGTTTTTCTTTGCTTAGATGTTATGAGCTGAAGATTTTTCTTATTCATAAGCTGAATTTTAGCATTTACTTCAGAAGATTTATTTTTCTACATACAGTGAAGAAGGCCATATCCTTTGGGCCAAAGTGTAAGATTTATTTTTCTTCCAATCATCAGTAAAGTTTCATCATATATTTAAAGTTTTTTCACCCTTGAATATGATTTATTTTATTAGAAGGGACACACAAAGAATATTACTATTAAATTAAAAATTTAATACAGATACTGTTCATGACTAAACCTTTCAGTTCCCAACATCTTGCAAGGTTTTAGTCCAGTAACTAGTCAGTAATTTCACAAAAAATTAGGAACTCAGCCATAGAGAGGATGACATAGATACTTGGATAAGTCAGGGACTTGTGTTCAAAATGCAGTTAAGCCTAGAAAACTCAAAATACAACAATTATGATCTATTTTTTTTCCATTATCACTCACCATCATTGCTGCAGGAAGGAAACAGAGCATTTTCCTGACAGACTCAGGTCAGACAAGGTGTGCCAACAACATTTTTGGCCATTCTCAAACCCTTGCTTCTGCTGGCTGAACGCTGCTCAGGTCCACAAGGAAGTTATGGAGGAAAAAGACCCAACCTAAAGCATGTAAATACAAAATTAAACTAAAACCATGCACACAGGCTAAAAAGCCAACAAACATCCTATGGCAGGAAAATTTCACTGCTGTGGTTTAGAGAATACTCCTACAGCAGCTGGACCATTAAAAAATGGTCAGAAACTGGTGATGGCAGAGGGATGGGGGAATGACCTTGGCTCTATCCTTAAATTTTGATCCTGCTCATATTCTCTGAACTTCTTTTTCCCCTGAGGTGAAGGAGAGTTAAAGTAATACAAGAGACAAGGAGGGCTATTTTAAGTAACTTTGTGAAAAAGGAAAATTCAGCAACTTAACAAAGAAAATGACAAAAAAGTCAAATGACTCCAGAACCCTTCGGAGTCAGAGGTGCAGCAGCTAGAACAATTCATTAATGCTCCATGCAGGAAGACCTGAATTATTTTAAGAGCACTGTATTTGCATTTTAGATATAGCAGAATGAACTAATTATGAAATGTATGCATCAAAGATTTCAATTTCAGGCTTGACTTTACTTTGGAGATTAATTTTTTACTTTATCATTTTTGCAGGCAGTTCAATGGACAGCCTTATTTGAATGTTACTCATTGTTCAGTGATGTATGAAGTGTATTTAATCAATGTGAAGAAAGTAATATTAAACTATTATCAGAAGCATCAAATGTTCCAAAAAATCTCAAAAGGAAGGTCAAAAGGTAACATTTCTGCTAACAATATGAGAAACAATATATTTAACTAATTCATTACATACAAGTTTTTCATGGCATATACATTATCCTTTTCACATAAAATTACAATGTAAAATGTGGGGGGTTATCCCCTTGATTAGAAATATCATATGTAGAGTTGATCAAGTAAGATTTCAATGTTTAGTAAAAGATATTTAAATAACTGTTTTAGGGTTGATGTGAATTTTAAATGGTTTGCTGCAAAAAACTTTGATGTAACAGTTCTTGTGCTCATCATTAAATTGTTCCAGGTGGGATTTCCTGCCCAAGCTTCTATGAGCATTCCCAAAATGGGTGCCACAGGTAAAATCTGGTATAAACAAGGCCAGAACTCTCTCAGTTGTGCTCCAGCCTGGTCCTCAGGGGGTTAACTCAGACCAAGCCAGGTGGAAAAGTGGCTGCTCAAAGGAGCCAGAACTATGCCTTAAACTTGGACTGGGAACATTTATTTTCCATATTCACTGCCTCACACCCATGGATCATGTAAACAATAATGGTGTAAGAAATTTATAAAAACACCCAAACCTCCCAAGTCTATATGTCTTGCAATTTCTATGTTAAAGAAGATTTCATCTCTAGCTCAGGAGTCCAGAAGTTCCTTCTGAAATGAGCAGAAGGTATTTGAATGAAGCAATCATGTGAATGCAAACCACTGACATGGTAAGATATGCTCAGAGGGTAATTTTCAATCTGTGTTTGAATCAAGAAATGAATTCATTGCATAGTGAAAAAGTGGTGACCTGCACTGTGGTTTTTAGAGTAAGCTACTGATTAAATTATGGAAATATGTTTTTTTTTCTAGCTTAGGAGGTACTCAAAGTTAACTGTGATCAAAGAAATGAATTTTTTACCACTACTAAAATGAATTACTGTGTCCTTACTCTCTTTTTACCACACTTGTGTATCTCTTCCAGTAACAGCTGATAGCTTTGCTTTTGTCTCTTGCTCTGTGACATCAGCCTTGCATTTTCAGAGGTATAAAGCAATAAAACTTGTTGACTGGGGACTTCTTCAGTGAACAGGCTATTAAGGATGAGCTTCAAGTGTGGCTAGTAAAAGTACTTTCAGTAAAAGAGCAAAACAATACTGTAATTTGATAGATTTGCTTCAACAAGCCCTCTCAGTTTCTGCTTTTTCTTATCAGCATCTTGCAGAGAATGTATATTTAAAGTTAACCTCACACAAGCATATTGTAAATGTTTATAGAGTAACAGAATTCCCTGTGCAAGAACAAAAAGGAAAACATTTCCACCTTCTCAACCTTGAAAGTAATGAACATGCAAGACCATCTGAAGTTTCAAAATAAGTATTCCACAGGACCTGTTAGGTTTTATGTGTGACCTTCATTCTGCAAACACAGCAAACGCCTTTTAAACATCACCACCATCAGGATGGTTCCCTTGGCTTGCAGAAATCAAGCATAACTAAGTCTTTCCAGGAGTAGGATTTTACTGTCTTGCAGAATACTTTGCCTTCTAATTTTAAGGTCACAGGTGACTGTAGACCATCCCTGGTGGAAAGTATTATTAGAAATGCACACGGCTATTTGGAACAGCTTTTGCTGTGACTGGCATTGTCCTTCCTCTTCAGTGACTGTTGAGCTCACATAAATTAAAATTGTCCCCTTTTCTACCCCTCATGTAATTCTTTAATCTCTGTTTCAATAGATGTGTTGGCAAGTGAAGGCTACTAAAAGTGACAGATAACAGTCACTTACTGAAGCAGACAACTTTTGCTTCAATTCTTGATTAAATATTTTATTGAGCAAGGTTAATCTATCAAGCTTAGGTTTTAATAATTTAAAAATAAAGTTTTATAATTTAAAGTCCAGCTATGTCACCCTAAGACACTCCAGGCTGTAATTACCTGTTATCAGCTGCAAAAAGCGTGTTCATGTGATTAAGAATGGAGTTATATTCTACAAAGGCAGTAAAACCATTGTTGCTGTAATTTAAAATTATTTGATATATTAAAGAAACCCAACATATAAATCTGTTACCTGCAAATAAGCACAACAAATATGAAAGGACATCTGTGGACCAAATTGACCCTGTGCCAAGAAAGTACATTTTTTTTTTTTACTTTATGTGATTTACAGGTGAACATTGATGAAATAAACAATGGGAAAAAACTTCTTGAAAAATCTAAACTCTCAATACCATGCTGTCATGGAAATAGCAGCCTCTGAAGCTAGGTGTTTCAGCATTAAAGGTCAACAGAGCAAATTTTAAAGTTTCATTTTATTTTCTGTCATTTTTCAAAACCCAAAAATATTTTTCATGTATTCCTTTTCAAATAGCAACCTTCACACAGTATATCTTCAGAGAAAATTAAAGCTGCTCTGCATTGGTAGATTTAGTATGAATAAAACAAACTGTCACCAATGCTGATTCTTGTGATGCACTTACTACATGAAATTCTCCATTTGAGACTGTGGACAACATGAAAGTTACCTCCTTCCACAAGGAATTTTCTGCTTTGGAATGTGTCTGCTGGCCAGGTTTCACTGTTCCTTCATGCTTGTCCCCTCACAGCCATGTGAAAATATAGGTAAGTCTTGGAAAAGGACATTGGAAGACAATTATTAAGCAGATAAAGTAAAATTTCTTCCATTCCTTCACTGGACACATTGTGAAACTCCAGGTCTGGATGTTGAAGATCGAATGTTGAAGTCTGAGATCTCCATTATGTGCTGGAGGAGATGTTCAGATGAAGTTTCCACAGATGGAGAGCACATCCTGAAGTGTATCAACACCCTGATTCTACAGCTGATCATGTGCACTTCAACCTCCAGGAACACATCTCACATTTTGATCCACGTCTTGGATCCTGATCTTGGAGCTTCATTTTAAGCAGCTACTTGATTTTACAGCCCACTGAGAGGGGAAAATACTCAACATATTAAAATTAATGTTACTGTGTTGCATAGCAAATGTTAAAGTGTTAAATAGTAAATATTATAATGCACAATAAATAAAATTATCAACCTGTTATCAGGTAGGAGCACCAGCAATCACAACTTCAAAATCTCATCATGTACTTCAACTACAGAACCTGTTTAAAAGAGCCCCCTCACTTTCTCAGATGCACAAATGTAGAACTGATCCCTTCATGAAAACCTACCAAATTTCATGCATGTGCCTAAATTTATATATATATAAATTTATATATATATATATATATCAGGTTCATTGAATGCTAGATGTACCTCTATGACTCACCCTGGATCACCCTGAAATCCTGGAAGCAGAGCTGAAGTTTAGGCATGATTTATTTTGAGATATATGTTTGTTATTAATAAAAGGGTTCCTTCTCTTCCAGAAGTTTTTCTGAAATTCCACAGGTTTGAAGAGTCTCATTTTCTTCTCAGAAATGTAATTAAGATATGTAAGAGTTTGAGTTAAATCCTCAGAAATTCTAAGGTCTTCAAATCAGAATATATTTTATCTCCAACACCAGACAAATTTTTTAAAGTAAGTATTAGAAAGATGTAGAGAAATAAACAGTGATAGTCAAATTATCAGGTTAATTTAACATCTCATGTTTCAAAATAAATCAAATCTGTACAAGGGGATCTTAAAGAAACATCAACTAAAATACTTTCTGTGAGTGAATATCAAAGGAAAACTAAAGACCATGCCATAGAATTGCTGTGGCATTTACAGGGGATGGAGGGGCCAAGAAAAGTTCTGAGAACCCCAAGAAAGAACATTGCAGTTGTCAGATGCTGTACTCTGCCAAGGAGCAGCTACAGCTCTTGTGCAAGATAGGTCTAAAAAATATATAAAAGATAAAAATAAAATTAAAATAGAGGTATTAAAAAGGAGTGAATTTCAGTGGATATGTTGTATTTAGCAAATAGGAGAATTCATTTTGCTTTGTTTGCTGTTTTTTAACTTCACACTCAGCTGTAGGTCAGAGTAACACAGCTAGGACAACTTTGCTTCTAGAGAAGTAAAAGAAATCTGTTGTGGAAGCAGAAAGAGGTAATTGGAAAAATATGAATTTATTTACTCTATTCATTTTTAATTGATATTAAAAATATTTATTTTTAAATTTATTTAAACATATTAATTTATTTAAATATTAATTTATTTAAACATATTCATTTTAATTTTACTCTATTCATTTTTAATTTTAATTTTTAATTCAAATATCTTTGTAAAATTCAAATCAAGAATGCTACTTTGGCAAGAAATGAAAGTCAACAATTGAAATAAACATAAAAGCTACCCCTCAGAAAAAAAAAACAAACCTAAAATGGTAAAAAAAGAATATTAAAGATACTAAAGAATAAAATAAATTTGCATGTGACTGTAGTTCAGTTCTATTCAGCAGTTTAAATATTGCTAACATTAGAGCCAAATAAATATAAACTATGTAAAAAAAAGTTTTGCAGCAACAAAAAAAGATCTGTCTCAGAAGAACAAATGAAATACAGGATTTCAGGGTTTTTTTTGTGTATGCTGGGTATATTCAGCCCTGTTTGAGATATCTGGTGGCTGTTGATAGCAATATAGAGAGTGTACATTATCACAGTGCAGGCTCTGATGGACAAAAATCTGATCCTCCTGAGGTTATGAATACTGACCTTTATTGTGTGGATTTAGTGCTTCACTTCATTGATTTAGCACTTGACTTTTCAAGAAGAATTTTCATTGAAATCAATGAAAATTAGATCTAGAAACATCTTTTAAAAAGCCAGCAGCATCCAGTCCATGATCCTGCATGCAGCCTCCTGCTGAGCATCTTGGTTTTGGTGCAGATGGCCAAGGTGAGGCCCCAGATCACCAATTGCAGTATCAAATAATTCATTCTTTCTCTCTCCAGAGGAGTCCATTCATGGAGTATGGTTTAGGGAGCTTTTTGAAACACTCACTGAAGTTTTCTTAGAGTCTGTTCTTGCCTGTGCTGTTGTCAGTCCCTGGTATGACAAACTGCTGATACAGAACTCTATAATTCACTCCTACATCCTTACACACCTTTACTACAGCAGCTAGAGGCTACAGCCTTTGGGCTGGGAATATAAAGTGCAGAGGAAGGAGGTGTTTATCTGAGATACAGCTTGGGTGGAGAAGCAGTGTTTCTCTCAGGTGACAGAAATGCAAGGCCTTGCCTACCTTCTGCCAGAAGATTTTAATGTGTGTTCCTCAGGTTCCAGCACACCAAAGCACAAAGAGAGAGGTTTTAAGAGTTGGGTTACTGGAGGCTGCCCAAGCTGTGATGTTGGAGGTGTTCCCTAGAGGAAGCAAGAGTCACAAACGTGGTTAGAAGACACTTTTATGATTATTATCTCAAATATACTGTGGAAAAAAAGTGACATTTTTCTTTACATCCCTTGAAAGGGGAACTTGTGAGGGTCTCTGACCCAGCTGTGTCATTTCAGGAAGGATTAAGCAGCTGCCCCCTCTGCTCAGACGAAATGAAAACTAATCCATCTATCATTTCCTGACAGTCTTACAGAAATCCAAAGGTCCACATGACAGCACAGTGAAACTCAGATATTTAAATGAACTTTGCAAGTTATTTGAACCATCTGAAGCTATTAAAATTATTCGTTTATGCTCAGCTTGATATCTAATTGTTTTTATGTATTTTCTTTGTGTAGAAGATGTAGGAAGGTACTTAATATGACACTTCACTTTTATATCATAACCAATAAAATTAGATCCAAACAATGCTCAAAGTTTGAAATAAATGAGAAAAAAATAGTTAAATACAATTCTTATCCTGACTTATTTAACCTATTATAATCCATAGCAAATATTTATAACCCTAACCTTGATTTAAGTTGTTGATATCTGAATTCATAAGGTGTCCTACAAAACTGGTGAGATGTGACTATCTTATTTGAGCAAAATTAGATAAATTAGTTACAGCTCATAATCAGAAAACAACATGGGTTTAAAATTATCCAGAGATAAAAGTAGGTTTGATAAATATTTCAGTTATGATGTTTGTTATAACTTTTACAATTAAAAAAAATTAAGAACTGCAATATACCTACCAAAAAGGCCATGAAAATCTTGGTCTGGTTTGGAGTACTTTAAAGCACTATAAGATCATAAAATAGGTTTTGAAAAACAGAGTTTGATGGGGTTTGTCTCAATGCACAGAAATGCACACCAGCTCCATCAGTCACACTTTTATCCATCTCTAATTCCCTAAAAAGGGACAAACTAATTATTTGTGCTAGTTCAGTATATTGAAACAAGACAGAAATTTGTAGTGAGAATTCATACCAAGTATTTAAAAGCGTAAAACATATGGCAGATCAAAGTCACTGCTTGTCTTTGTATCTCTGTAGTTTCTGGAATTATTGCAAAATACTATTTCCTGAGCTGGGAAGTTAAGTTTTGCAGATGCTTTATTCATAGACCTGAATACTATTTCACAGTAATTTTTTTTTCCAGGTTTGAGGAGGTAAAGCAAACAGCACTGAATTTGCAATTATTTTTAAGTTGGTATTGGAGAAAAAGCTGTAAAAAAAAAAAAGAGACTGTACTTATTTCACTGTTAGAAAGCTTCTGTAGTATAATCCTGTCAGTTTTAATTCCTTGAATTAAATCCTTGAATTAAGTTATGCAGTGCCCCCCTTTCTCCTGTCTCAGAGCACTGCCTGTAATGTATCAGCCACTCACTGATTTCCAGACTTGGTCAATTGGAAATTAATCCTTGACCCAGACATTCGGCAGCCAGGAGGGGACTCCATGGTTCAGTGAAGTTCCTGCCAAGTTTTCTGTGCTATTTATTATTGATGAGCATATTAATTAACAATAATGAACATATTAATGATTGTGTACCCAAAGGTCTTCTCAGAAAACCCTGAGAGTGGCAAATGTCAACACCCGGTGAACTTTTATAGCAAATTCATAAACTTTGTGTGTTTCAAATGAAATGCTGACATATTTTAAACTATAATGAATTAATGACTGAAACAGTAACTGTTTATACAAAGAATAATTTTATATCATTACAGAATCTCTTGGGTTTGCAGTGTTCCTACCTCTGGAGGGTTTAGCAGCCCAATTCCTTGCTGGCAGCACTAGATGGAGATAGTGACTCACACAAAGCTTCCTGACAGATGCTTTTCTCTCTGCTGAACCAGTCACTGCCAGAGAACAAAGTTTCTTTTGGTGTGTTCAGTTTATTACAGATTGCACTGTTACAGTCGTTTGGGTTTTTTATTTTTTTTATTTTTATTTTTAGTAGTCATTACCAAAAAAAGTGAAATGAAATTACTCATGCTTTGAGTAGCTGGCAGGTCTCCCTGAATCTCTTTCACATAAAAGTGTGTGTATGCAAATCACAAAACTCCAGGCAAACTATAAACAAAGTATCAGAATTTTATTTCCAGGTTTAGCATCTGTGAAATTTATTTAGCAGCAGTAACATTGATCATGTTTTCATTTGACCCAGAAGAAAAATCCCAATCCTTACCTTGTAATTGAGTGTTCTTTTGAAATTCCTGGAAATAAACAAAGCAGACAACCAACCAAACAAAATCTGTGCACTTTCCCCACACAAAGTCAATATATTGATCTTAGCAGGGTGTATTTAATTGTCCTTTCCACAGAGCACCCTCCCAGTTAGCAGCTGGACAAAGCTCTCACCTGCCATCACATGGACATCACACATCCCATCCCTTGTTTTTGATTTCTCATGAACTGGTTTTGGATAGATAAGGGATGCTAAAAGAGAAAAGTCAACAGGGAAAGAGAATTGCATGTAACTAAATGACTGCCAAGAGAGCACTGTGCAGATAATTTGGGTTAAATTTTCAGAAGTGGCTCCTGATTTAAGGAGGTATATGGCATCAGTGTGAGACAACATGTAATTAGGGGAATGGAACTACACAGTACAGCCTGCAAATCTGACATGTGTGAATTATTAAAAGGTTAGAAGTCAGGTGTATAGTGAGTCTTTTTATTTAGGCTGCTGTTTAAGACAAAAGCAGCTGGAGTTCTTGTGCTGGTGCACAATCTCCCAATTGTCTGAAAGATGGGACCTCCTGGCAGTGACATTGTTTTGACTTAAAAATCATCTAAACACACTGAACTGGAGTGTCAGCTAATTTCCCAATGGCAATCAAACTTCAAACTCTGAATTTGGCTGAACCAAGCTGTAGCTGACTGCAGCCTCTGCAGCCACGTTGGAACAATGCATCCAAAAGGATCCTCTTGCAAACATCTGCTCCAGTTAGCTGAGCCCTGGCAGGGGCTTGGCAAATTCCAGCAGCAGGCTGCTGATGTTGATCACAAACTGGCTGGAATTAATACAGCCTGGCCTGATTTATTTGCATTTGCTTGCACTATTGCACCTTTCAAAGGGAAAAAGAAGTATTAATGATGTAGGATACTGCACTTCTGCTGTGCTGGTGGAAACTGCTCTGACTTTTGTTCAACAAGAGAAAGATCTGGCTTCACCTGAGAGTTTTTTGAGGTGCCCAGTTCTCTCTAAGATGTAAATGTACTAAAATTTGCTGATTGATATGACAGAGAGCACATCCAAATGAAAAAACCCACAAGCAGGACAGCTCTCAGAGAACATGATGCCATGATGTGAGGCTGTTCTACAGCTTTTTTTGTCTACTGAAAGAGGAAAAAGAGCTGGGCAGGCTGCTTGAGGGTCAGAAACTCAGTGGCTCAGGTTGGTCAACACCCTTTGAACTCCCTGATAATCATTCACCAAAATTATTATTTACAGCTGGAAGTAAGGAACTTCTGTAATTCATATGGTCTCCAGCTGAATCCATCTCAGTATTCATGGTTTAATCAGGATTATGAGTGTTTTCTGGCTATTTTGGAAATTACAAGGCTCCTGCCAGTCTTCATGTATTTTTATTTTTTTTGTTCTTGTTCTCCTTAAGACATATTATCACTACTGACATCTAACCTGAAAAACAAATACCTAAGCACACATGATTATGTGAAAAACCAAAGAAGATTTTTGAAGGTCCTACTCAGGGCAGGGAGAATTTGTGTTTATAGTTTGTGATGCATACAGGAAAAAAAATCCTAAATATCCTTCTGGAGTCTTTCACTACCAGTTTATTTCAATCTTCAGTTTCTGACAAATGAACAAGAACAACCACAAAATAACAGCTAGGTTCTTCTCTTAGTTTTACTTTTTTTCAATGGCTCACTCATTTTTCATGCAATATAATATTTATTACTGGAAAAGTAGTTACAGACTGAGTATTTTGGGAGAAGCAAGTAGAAACCTATATTCATCTATCACTTTATACTGAGTGCTGCCTCATAGTCAAACAACTACAGTGTATTTATAATTCTCAGTGACTTCGCATTTCCAGAGTCCTTTTTAGAGCAGATAGTTTGTGTCTGTCTATTTTTTTTTAACCAGTTTCTGAATTCTGGCTATTCCTGATGCATTCACAATACCTTGCTTTGCTTCCTTTCCCAAGAAGAGAGGGTAATTTCATGCAATCTCTCATCCTTATATAATAATAAACTTCCACAAGCCATGCTGGGGATGTATATTCACAACAACCAGAGGAAAGGGGGGATAAAAACCCATCAAAGTTTCCATGATAGGATATGAAAAGTATCAGCCAGGCTTTGGACTGGATCTTGCTGACAGGAGAATGAATTCCAGAGCATTGTTTTTCCCTTGGAAATTTGAGTTTAATCTGAATAAGACACAGGTAGGACTTTGTGGTATGATGAAGTCTTTAAGCCAGCTATGAAATAACTGCTTTTAAAAAAGCCCTGCTTCTTTTCCATTTTTTATAAGAAGGCTCCACTTACATAAGGAGAGTACCATGAATTTCTTCTTGTGTGGAGAGTCAAACATGAAATAAAGGATTAAATCTTAGGGTATAAAAAAGGACCCTTCCATCTTCTAAAAAAAAACAAATAACTATATTTTTTCTAGAATTGCAATGAAGTGCAAGATGCATTGCAGGATATCATTTGAATATGATATTGTATATAATAATTACTTTGGGGAACCCAAATCAGCCCAATCAGCATGTCTGTAATAAACATGTATGAAAGATTGAACAGATTAGGACTTGTTATTGCCAGGGACTAAATCTCTTCTTCAGCAACTCACTTTGCACATGGCAATAACACATTTTTTCTTTCTCTTTAGATTCTTTGTGTTTTAATACAGACTAAAGTTTTCAAACCTTGGTATTTAAAATTGCACTCTGAATTCTGTAAGAGAAGAATAATCAGATTTTCAAGGACTCTTTAGTGAGTAAACTAGAAGTAAGCAGAACTGACCCTTTTTTGTATTAGGCTTGAAAAGATTGGCTTTATCTTAAGAAAACTAAGTTAAATAAAACCAAATTGTTGAAATTATTTATGTTAAGTCTAATATTCATAAAAAATAGCAATTTCATGAAATCTGATGGAAAATGATACTTCCACTGGCAAGCCTATTTTCCACATATCTGGTGTTATGCTGTTAATATAAATGTTTCTCCAAGTAAGGTAATATGGACTCTATGTGCAGGGGTTAAGGGAGAAGGAAAGAAAAAAACCCAAAACTTTTACCTTTTACAAGTAAAGAAAATCTTTAGGGAAGGTCATCTAAGATTTTCCTTTTACTTCTTGATTTAACCTTCACTAGAGCAGTCCAGGGCAGCTGAGGGAGAGATGCAGTTTGTAAGGTTGGGGTGGGGAGGCCACTCCAAGAGGTGATGATGAACCCACTTGTGCAGGGCTGAAAGGAGAATTCTCTCCATCACTGAGAGCTGACAGAGTTTGGAATACAAACCCAGGACCATGCTGCATCGAGTTTGGTCTGGTTTTGCTTGCAGATTATCTCCAGAGTACATATGTAACCAGTTGCTGATACCAATTAATATTTAAGAGTTAAATGTGGTTGGGAATGAGGTCAAGGCTCAGCCCAGAATAAGAGAAGGATCTTCATGTCCAAGAGACCAGCAGGGACAGAAACACTCTAAGGGCTCAAATGGAATATGTGAGAAACAAGGGTACAGCATCAGTGCCAACATTGGCAGCTGGAAACTTGAACAAAGGACTGCAATCCTAAAAAATCACCCAGTCCTCCAGTTAAGGGTTAAATTCTCATCCATACAATGCCTGCAAAACCCTTCAAACAACACCAAAAGCCACTGTCCACATTCCCACCTGTGCTTTAAGATGCTCTACAAGCCTCCTGCATCCACCACATATTCCCACAGTGTCCTTTACAGTTCATAAATACAATTACTTACAGCCCAAACTGCAACTACCTACATTTTCAGAAAATAAACAACATATACCCTTACTGAAATATTTGCTGAGCTGAAACAGCTGACAAAATTGTTCTTGATCTCAGTGCAGCCAAATTCTGAAACATGGATTTCAAGAACAAAAGAAAATAAATTATAAAATATATTATTCTAGCTATAAGTGGAACCACTGCTCTGCATTTAAAAGTGTTGTAAAACATCAGATGTAGTTCTGTGAAAAGATGATTAAGTGGTTCTTTTAATTTGTATGATATAAATTTTTTAATATACTGGCACAGTAAATGAAAGGTATAAAGGCATGTGAATTACAGCTGGGCCACGTCCCTGATAAATCACATAAACCACTACTGCCAGATCCCTCTAAATAAAAAAATAAAAAATGTAAAGAGATCAAAGAGAAAAAAAAATTTAACCTATAGTATTTATTATACTAATATTCAAAGCTCTCAATTCAGGCCTAATAAATGGCTTTTAAAATTTATCCTCTCAGCTCAGGCTCAGACTGCATTGCTGAAACACTGAATTCCAGCCCCTGAAGATCTAATGCACTGATCTAATGCACTGTGGCTGACCTATTACAGATGATTATAAATTACAGAAATCCTTGTGTTGCTATAATTTTCTAGAAATTGCTTCTTAAAGGCAGAGGGTGCAAAAAAAAAAAAAAAGAAAAAAAAAAAAAAGAAAGGAGTGTAAACTGCCATTTCTTTCCTCTATGCTGGATTTATCTCAGTTAGAAATAAAAATTTGGAGCCACAGCCACCACAAACCACCTATTTACTCTCTTATTTGAAATTTTCACCATGAGGAAGCAGAAGCAAGTTTACTACTTTAATATAAAACTACAAGATGGGGTGAATTTGGTGCTGCCCACTCTTGGGGGATTTGGCAATTTTTCTGCAATATCTATATTCCAGTTACACATATATGAAATGAGGAAAATTCTTCCCTACCTCTAGAAAGATGAGAAATTCCTAATGGATTATGAGATACAATTATGTGACAGCAATGTCGTGCAAAGACACAGTTTAGAAAAATAAAAACCCAACAAAATTTGTATTCTGAATTGTTACTTACTTTATTTTTGTTGGGTAAATTATTTGCAGGTTTAGAGTGTATTTGAAAATTAATAGCAATGCTCTTTTGTGTCATTTTATGCAGTCCTTGAGACCAAAGGAGCCTCAGGAATTAATTACAGCCTTCTAATAAACACAATGGTGTAATGACGTATTTAACGTTACTGGTTTTTGTTTGATTCCAAATAAATTGCCGATTTTTTTTTTTCTGCCGTGATACTAAAACAATTACCATTTTGAAAAAAGGATAATTAATCTCCAATTCTTTCACATTAGATCATATATCTCTAAAGAGTGCCCACAGATTTGATGGTTTTCAGCTGCTGTGTATTTATTTTTCATTTTTTTTTCCTGGTGATGTACCGCCCCATCAGTGCTGACATTTAAATGAGTGAGTATTCAACACAAATGTGATCGTTTGTGTAGCATCCAACACGGCACCATACTGAGATGATTGCTTCTGGGAGCCATCCATGGGTTCCCGAATAGGGGGGAAAAGCCAGGCAAAATTTTATCAATTTACATTTTTCTGTGATTAATTTTTATGCAAATAAGGGCCCGACCGTGCTCCCATCTCACCTGAATCATGCGGATCATCAAAGACAAATTGAGCATCACTTATTTAAAAAATAGGCTTTAAACTACTCTACAGCTGTGTTGGAAAATGCTAAGAGTGGGGCATGAACTTTTCTAATGTAACAGGAATAGATAAGAAAATGCTTCTCTTTGCATTTTTGTCCACACTGTGATAAACATGAGTCTTAACAAAATCCTAAAAATTGTCTTTGTTTTATATTCCTTATGCCCTTGTAAACATCTGACTGTGGGAATGCTACATATGGGGATTCTTTCAATTTGGGAATGAAAACAAATGGACCTGCAAAAATCCATTGCTTGGTGATGAAAACAATTATATTGGTTAGCATTCTCAAAGTATAGATTTTATTTATGTCTTTAGATACAATTCAAGAAATCATTTAGTGCTATACTTCTGTGGTAAGGGCCTTACATAAACAACCTTCTAATGTTAAAGCTGCTAAGACACACAAAAAGGTAAATCATGTTTACAAACTAACATTCTGTACCCTATTGTATGCATCTATCTATATGCAACTAATAAATAAAACTGCATAAAACTGGATATTTGGACTTCGTTAAACAACAGACTCTGAAAAGCAATTTAGGATGAGAAGGTTACACTGATAGGCATTTTATAATTATTGATATTAATATTGAAGTATGTACGTGTGAAGAGCTATTCTTATTTACTTTTAAAATATTTCTCTTCTTTTAGGAAAGGGACAAAAGCATTTCTTTATGGTATTAAATAATAATGTTGAATAAGGCAATGCTATCAGCCACAACTGTAATTTTTACAGCTGTGAGATTGCCAGCACTCAGGAATATGAACACTTGTGCCTCTAATTTTCACTTGAAATTTGAATCCAGGTGTAAGAACATGTTCTCACGAAAAGCATTCTCTTATAAAGAAGCTGAATTTTGAAAAGGCAGTTTTCTCTTCAGAACTGTGTTCTGAAAATGGTAATATGTCATGTCAGCTCAGAGACTCATTTTACAAATCCATCTCCCTAAAGCTAATCTCTGAGGAGTAAATGTGATGTGTAATAGAGAAAAGACAGTCTTTATCAGTTAGAGCTGGAAAAACAGAGGTGCAGGTCCCGGCTGATCTTGAGGCATTGGAGCAAAGATGGCCCCGTATGAAACGCTCACTTTAAAGCTGTGATTTTACAGCTTTGATTAACCCCCAGCTTAATGAGTTACTTTTCATTAAGCTGCACAGCTGAAGGTGTATTCCTGCACACCCAAACAGAAGATGTCTTTGCAGACATGACCAGTTTCATGCTCAGCCCTTCCCCTGGAATATTTCACGTCTCTGGTTAAACCATAAAACGTGAAATCATCATCTCAGCAAAGCCACCAAGGATCCCCAGACTGTCCCAACAAACCCAGAGCTCTGCCTGGTCTCCAGCCTTCAGCCAACTCCTGCTGCTCCTAAACATCTCAGACTTATGTGACCCATAGGGTTTGATGGCTATAAATTCATTCCTTGTCTCCCCCAGTTATGATTTTTGAGCTGTACTGCTGCAAATTTGGGGATACCCAAGAGCTTGACTACATAAATGATACAATTCATCTATTCAGAAAAAAAAAAAATCATGGAACCTGAAGTGTGAGGAGTGAACACAGTTAATTATTAAAAAAAACAAATTGACATTTCCCTCAAAAAATTGTGTTGAAGAAAATCAATTTATAGATTATAAAATTTAAAAAATATTTAAAATATTACTAGATCAATTGACTTATTTAGAATCATCCTAAATGGAACCCAGTTTAAAACAGTTACCCTTCACTGTCTTTCAACAAGATTTAGCATTTTCTGTATAAAATACCCTCTATGATTGCATTAATACAGAAATACAATAAGACATGTATCAAGCCCTCCTTCTCTATATAACAGGTTTCCACTCTGTCACAGATATCCATATAATTTTTTAATAAGCTGCAGTCATCGTGTCCTACTGGAATAGTTCTGCTATTATAACAAGTAATATATAAAAAAACTACTATGCAACAACTTCCAATGAGAATTCTGAATAACTAAAAATGTTGCAAGTGATATTCTGGTGTTTAATTCCAAATACCACAGTAATCTTATGGGATATGAGAGGCATAAAGAGATTATTTTACGAGCTGAGCACGTTTGAGGATGGAAAATATCTGTGGTTTAATAGCAGGTGATCACACAGGACAGGTTTCAAGGAGTGTATGGTTTAGAAAACACGATGTATGTGCATCTCCCCTCCTCAAAGACCATGAGCTGCCATATGAATGCAAACAGTGCTGAAAACAAACAAAAAATTAGCATTTCTATAAAATAAATGCCTGCATTCACAGTTGCAACAAATTGCAGAGAGCAGGAGGAAGCAAAAATCTCGTCAGCCTAATGATTTCAGCCTTAAAAAGAACTACTTATGGTTCCTTTAATTTAAAAATTTAAACCAAGCAAGACACATATTTAAAGAAGATATACATACATACATATTTAATATATATATAAATCTACATTTATATATAAATATATATATATAAACAGATATTTCAGCAATCTAGGAAGCAGACAAGGAGCTGTTAAAAGGTGCTTTGAGGCACCCCCAGAGCTGTCAGCTGAGGTGATTCCAATGTGCTCAGCTGCAGCTTAAATTCAGTTTCCCCTCTAAGGTAGCACCAAACCAGCCCCCCTTGGCTCAGAGTGATGCTCCCAGCTGCAGAATGGGCATGAGAGGATGGCTGGAGTCCAGCTTTGAAAAAAAATACACCAATCTTCTGAAAGTGCAAGCCAGAGGTATTGCTAAAAGTAATTTTAAAAAAGCAGAAGAAAAGGAAGTGATCAAGGCTGGAGTGATGCTGAGCCACATCCCTTCTTGCAGAAGTCAGGTGGCAAGTTGCTCCATTTTTGCTGCTGAGGTACCAACCTTTGGCTCTAGGCCCATGTTCTGAAACCACAATGCTCAGAGGGAAATGCTGCATGGAAGGAAACAACAGACTTTGCTTTCTGGGTATGAGCGTAGTGACCCAGAAGCAGAGAATTGAACTTAAATGTCCTTAAAATATCTTTTACTGTGGTGGATGCTCAGAAAAGTATATTTTACTGAGGTTTTTGGTGCAGGAAAAAAAAAGGGCATCACAGAAATGAAAGGCTTTGAAACCAAGGTACAATATTTGTTGGAGAAAATCAGATATAATTTAGAAATGGAATGGTATGAATCAGGGAAAAAAAAAGGAATTGCATGTAATTCTCACTGAGGTATGTATTTGGTGACACTATTTCTGATTTTACATATTTTCCTGAACCCTGGTTCTGATACCTGGAATCTTAAATGTTTATTCTCATGGAATTACTAATATTTGTCAGATATTGTATATACAGATATTACCATTGGCTCAACCAAGCAACATAAAAATTATGAGAAATATCTTCTGTTGCTAGAACAAAATTCTTTTGTACTGCCGAAGTGATTTTTGTGTTGATACCCACATTGCAAAATTATGAAAAAAATCATCATTTTTCATTCATAATTTTCTAATGTACTGGAGGAAACTTTACTTTGAAACATTCTGTATTTCCTTAAATCTTCCAGGAACACCAGATTCTTACCTGTGGGCATTGCTATTATTATTATTATTATTATTATTATTATTATTATTATTATTATTATTATTATTATTATTATTATTATTATTATTATTATTATTACTATTATTCCTGCAATGCCAAGCTGAAACAGAAACTCAGTTTATCCCTCATTCCAAGATGTATCCTCACTTGGTTTACACCTTGCATCATCTGTTTAAGGACATCTTATAAACACTGCTAGGGAGCAGAGTAAAGACAACATGAATACTGAAAACAAACCTCATGTTTATATAAACTCTGTTTATATAAGGAGATAATTTGCATGTTATTATAGTGACATTTCCTGAACTCCCTGAGCTTTATATCTTATTGAAGGATACCCAAATATTTGCAGTGAATATGTTGCAAAGGCCAGGACACACCCTACCATAGCCTAAACCATGTTCTTCAGCTGTATGTAGAATGTAGAATATAGGATTTAGCTAACTGCACTTTACTATTAGCCCAGATACATATTATGATATATATGGCTATATTAATATATAAAAATTATAAACATATAAATTATAAAATTATAATTATAAATATACAAATATAAAAATATATAAATATTTATATTTATATTTATATAAATATATAAATATAAAAATATAAAACTATAAAAATATAAATATATAAATATATAGAAATACAAATATATAAAGATTAAAATATTAATATAAAGTATAAATATAATATATATATTTATAAATCTTATTATATAGCTCAGATTCTTTAGCTAACTGCACTTTACTATTAGCTCAGATATATATTATGATATATATTACTATATTATTATATAAAAATATAAATATATAAAAATATATTTATGTAAATATAAATATATATAAATATATAAATACGTAAATATATAAAAATATAAATATAAAAGTTTATATGGATAAAGATAAAAATATGAATATAAAATATCTATTTTAATATGTATATTACTATAAAGCTCAGATTCTTTAGCTAACTGCACTTGACTATTAGCTCAGATATATATTACGATATATATTACTATATTAATATATAAAAATATAAATATATAAAATATAAAATATAAATATATAAAATATATTAATATATTTATAAATAAATATATAAAATATGTATCTAAAGATATAAATAAATATAGAAATAAATGTATAAAAATATATAAAATGCATAAAAATATTTTAAAGTATATGAAAATATATAAAAATAAATATAAAAATATTTATATAAAATAGAAATATAAACCAAATTACTATATGAATATATATATATATTACTATATAGCTCAGATTCTTTAGGTAAGTGCAGTTGATCTGAGCTGATCTTTGCACTCCTGATGCAGTCCTTCCACAATCCCCTCCGTGAGGGTGTGTTTTCATTATCCCTGCATTCCCCAAGTGCACACTCACAGCTCAAGCTCAAAGGGATATTATTTCACATGTGTCATTATGCACCACTTTCCTTACCTTCTGTTAGAATGGGAATATTTGAAAGGACAACAGAGTGTTCTCATCCCACCAAAGATGTGTCCAGAGAGGGGAAAACAGGGCTCACAAAGGGTTTAGAAAACAACTCCTGGGTGTGTTTAGGCTGGAGGAGGCTCAGGAGGAACATGTCCCTCTCCAAAAGTGCCTGACAATGTTGAGGAAATGGCCTTAGACCAAGACAGGGGAGATTCAGATTTCATGTGAGAAGAAAAGTTTCACTGTCAGGGTGCTCACTGGAACAGGTTGCCCAGGGACTTTGTTTGCTGCTAGCTTTCGATGAATCATTTAATATTTGTCTCAGGTTTCCCCTCCATAAAAACAAGATACTATCTTGATTTATCAAGTCCTCTGCAGTTGTAGAGAGAAAAGTTCTGTTGAAAACTAAATAGTACTGTCAAAATATCAGGAAGATAAAATCAGTATTAATACTGATAATATGACAGAAATATTTTCCTTGAAATGAAGGAGACAGATGCTAATAAACAGCAGAGAGCTCTGTGCCTATATTTAAAAGTGGAGTGATACTGAGAAGCAACGTCAGAGATAGTAGACATTTATATTTTTCTACATATTTACTTCTAACTATAATGCATATTTAATAATTTTGCCCAGAAATTGCACATTATAAAATATTGGTACAATGGATGTCTAATGAAAGGGGAACAAAATAAAAAGTGGCAAAAATCATTTAATTAGCACATAATAAACCCCACCAAACCAAGTTTTAATATTTCCTATTTTTCCATTTAGCAGCCTAAGGGATGTCCCTGCTACTGCCACAGCATCCTTGAAGGGTAAAGCTGCTGTGATGAATGGGACAGAGTATTGCAGGAGCTTTATATGAATTGGCTTGTTTTTTATTGTTGGTTGTTTGCTTTCCCTGGTTTTGTTATTAGTTGTTCTTTAGGGTTTTTAAAATACTATCTCCTTATATTTATCTTCTGCTTTGTCTGGTCTTAGATATGCTTTATCACACTCTTTTAGTCTTTAGTTCTGTACTCTTTACCCTTCTTTTTTTCAGTTCTTGCTAACTGATTTTAAGTTCAGGATGAATTTCTGAAACTTCTGAGCCCACTGTGGTTGAGCTCCTTAGAAATAAGTTGTTCTAGAAGTGAGATCCAAATGTATTTATTGCAGCCTGGTTGTTTGGAATCTTATTTGTGTAGTCACAGAGCACAGGTGTCACACACACTGCTGCCAGTGCCACAGCTCAGGACACACTGAGAAGCCAGGACAGATTAAAACTCTCCCAAGTTTCCCACTGGTTTAAGATAAACCTTGACTCCCATATCCAAGTCACCCTTTGAAAACACTCCTTGAGTCCTGAGGAACTCAGCAAATGCCACCTGCTATTTTAAAAGGAAATCTAGCTTTTTCACTTTATTATTCTTATTTCAATCTGATACCTACACAGCACCATCTAGAGATCTTTTTGTCTTCACTGCTGCACATCCACACCCTCAATCACCTCCAAATATTAAGTGAAAAGGCTAACCCAGCTCAGCTCTCAGATACAAAATTTCCACTAGATAATAAAGTTAGGAATGTTTTTGTTACACTTTAATCTGAGGAACTGATTTTTAAAATGATGCAGTTGCTCTGAAATTACTTATGGAAGCCCAATGGCATTTTGTTCATTCAAATGAGAATGAAAAGAGGAAAAGCACCCAAATGATGGCTCACATAGGATTATTCTGATAAAGGGAAGCAGTGTAGTACAGAATAAATTTGATTTTCCTTGTTCATGTAATAAATCTCATTGCTGTCAAAGATGAGGATAAGGTCTTTGAAAATCTGATATTTAAAGATTACCATAGGAACACTTCCATCCATCAAGTCCCACTGCTGGTGGTGGTTGCTGCAGAAGAAATTCAGCTACAAACAATTAGGGAATGATTTTCCTCTCCATAAAATTTGCTGCCATCACTATTAGCTAGGGGTGGTCTACACCTTGACATTGTTACATCAACCTCCTGCTCACCTGTTTTATAAATTTTAAGAATGATCACAATGAACAGCTTTTTTTCTCCATAATTTTTTACATTAAAAAAAATCTGGTGCTTCAAGAAATTCAGATTTACAGCAACAGATCAAATCCTTCTAACAATCTAAAATATATTTCCCACTCTCCCACCAAATTACCACAAGCAGCTCTGTTAATTGTGACACTTTATGAAAATCAAAATAAATCCCAGGCATACACACTCTTACTTTCTAACTTTATACAGCTGTTGTCTTATTTTGAGAAGAAACCATTCAAATATTCAAAGTTATTCAAATTTTCTTCTAGTTAGGTTTTTTTTTTTAAGTTTCATCCAAGAAGGCCTCTCTGAATAGGATTCAGGGTTGGGAGCATTGGGATGCTTAAAATGTATGCAAATTGTCAGACTGCTGGCAAAGCACACATGGGGCAGCAAAATCAGCAGGGCAGGAGTCTAAGGAAGCATAATCACCAATTCTCTCCCCATTCTCCTGTGAGTGTGGGCTCCACCAGACAGAAGAGTAGAAATATTGGCTGTTCAGATTTCATATAGAGCTTAACTCTCCCAAAAATCTATGTCCTATGTTGGTGTAATTTGAAAAAAGGACTTCAACACTTTCTCCTCAGTACATAAAAAGCTATTTCCTCTTGAAAAAGAATGACAAACACCAGAAAAACCTTTTGCAATTTAAAAGCTCCTGTCTGTGCACATTACTATTTCACAGAAAAATAAATAAATAGATATATATATATATAAAAAAAAATAAAAATCTCTGTTTTGCTCTGTACACAAGGCTGCAACTAATTACAAGAAGAGACAGATGCTGAGTAGCCTTAAGGCTTTCCCTGCCACCACAGTGAGTCTGTGCACTAGTCAACAAGCAGGTAGTGAGTGAACTCAAATGTTATCTGACAAGGCAGCAGATCCCATCACCTAGGGTTAGAATACAGACAAGCAACTCCGTGTTCAAAAGTAAAGACAGAAAAATTTCAAGCAGATTGTTTCTGACAGAAATCATATCACAGCCTCACTTCCTGACTAAGTCTCCAGGAATGAAACTATACACTTTCTGTTTTCCATCTTCCCCTTTAAGAAACAGCCAGCATTTCAAAGGTACATTGAAGGTGACAGCTCAGTGCACAGTGCTTAGCAAGTGCTTCTGTGCTTGTTTTCTCTTGGAAGAAAATATGGAAGTATGAGAGAACCTCTACTGCTTATCTGTGGGGGAGCAGAATAGTGCCCCACTTTTTCCTACCTCCATTCTTTGTTTCTTAAACACCTTCAGCTTGCTCACAGATGTCAAAAAGTCACTTTCACAACATAAAATCCTGGCATGAAAAGACTTCACGTGTCCACCTGGAAGTTTTAAAGAAGTTGCAGCACCTTAAAAAGGAAAGTTAGCAAAAGGATAAAACCTGGCTATAATTGCTGTTTCCCCTGAAAGACAAACAAAATCTCCTAGCTGAATCCTAGCAGAGAATTATTTATTAGTTTTGAAACAGAATTTTTGCCCTTCTTTCACAAGAACCACGGTCTCCATACATTTTTTTGAGTGTTACAAATCCTCACAAACATATTTGAACAGTTTTCTTGCTTTCTGCCCAGAAAGGATTGAGTTCATCTAGATTGATTTGGCTGTTTCACTGTGAGTAATGTCAAAACAAGACAGGAGAAATACAGTGTTCAATGGAGCACAACAGATTTTATGTACATAGGTTCTAGCAGTGCTGTGGATTTTGACCTGCAAGCTGGGCATTTGCTCCCAATGGCCCGTGAAAACCCCCAGGGAAGTTTTTGGGCTCTACTGACTAGCATTACTAACACCACTTTCTTTTGCTGAAGACAAGTATTTTCCAACCTTTAAGATTAAACAAGAGGATGTGAGGCATGCTTGCTTACCCTGTGGTATCAAAAACACGCAGAAGGTGAATGAGGCATTTATTTCTAAATATTCCTTTCCACAGAATGGGATAAACACACTAATTACCAAAGGTGAGGGACAAAAGACCATGAACAGAAGCAAATAAAGAAGTACCAAACATTACAGACAGAACATGGTCACCCTGTGTTAAAGTTATTTTGGACTTCAGATTTTTTTTTGCATTTCCATTCCTCCCGCTAGCATTTTTTAAGAAAGGCATTAAGGATTGTTTAATATTGTGAATTGGCAGCACTGATCTCTTCCTTTACATTACTAAAATGACTATTGCAGCATATTTCACTTGAGATTATACTAGAAAACTAGTGGCATGGAATATAGAAAATATGTCTTGTTGGATTCCATCAATTTCGTAATCAGTGCAGCGCACTGATTTCTGTGCAAGATATTGGATTTAGCCATAATTAAATTTACATGGCTTGGGATGATATCTTCCACAGTGGGACAAGGTATAACTTACATATTATTCTAAATGACTGAAGGTTGGAGCAGTCTCTGATAGATATTTTTAGGCATTACAGCTAATAGACCTATATTACAAGTAGTAGTTCCCAATTATACTGTACTACATTCAATTTGTTTTATTAAGTCTTTATACCCCATTAGAGAATTTTTAACATTGGAGAGTTTTGTCTAAAAAATAAATTATTTTATGGAAAAACAAATTCTTTGCTAGCAGTAATAATCTGTCCTTACAGGTGTAGTTAGCAAGACTGAGCTTACTCTGTGGAGGTTTCTTTAGTCAGCTCCTCCTAAGGTAACATCTCTGCTCACTGCTGCAGTGTCACAGTTTATGAACAATTTAAAAGCACTTAGACTTTGGGGCCAGTCATGCACATCATGTGTGGATTTGAGTGTCCTGCCTGAGGTTATGAAAGACCTACAGTCCACTTCTCTTTAAAAGAAGTCTGAAAGACCAAAAAAAGAGGAAAAACATCATTTACAACAGCAGTGTATGCCACCAGGTTATCTCCCCATTTCCTCTAACAAACTCTTTGGATCTCTGCTAGGGAAATCAGCAAGCAATCTTGAGTTGTCTTTAAAAGGGATTGGGAAGAATAAAAACCTGACAGCTTTTGTAATAATAGAAGATGAACAAGAAAAATCAGACCTAAAACAATGAACCAAAACCTGGATGCTTCCAGCTACTGGTACCTCCAGCCTGATATACAGTTTAATTCATACAGGCAGACCCTGGACTTGAGAGCATTTAAGCTTTGGACCTTACTGCTTAAATGAGTAGTTGGATGCCAGTACTACTACTACTACTACTACTACTACTACTACTACTAATAATAATAATAATAATAATAATAATAATAATAAATAATCTTTCTCTAATTAAATGAGCAGCCTGGTCTCTATGAAATCATTATATCACAAGCCTGAAAATCATGAGTTCTCCTTGATTAATGTGACCAGCCAGGAAGGCAATATTCACAGGATTAAAATTACCAGAAATGAAAATTATAAACTGATTACTAAAGAAAATTATTAATATAACCCAGTGACTCAGTTACTCTGAGGTTGCTCCAGACTTTCAGTAGGATGAAAAGAAATTACTTCAAGCCTTATCCTCTTTTTCCATGTTTTCATCCTTCTCCATGGACAAAAGCTCCCAGTTCATGCCTCCCCAGATGAGGACCAGTTGTTTCAAGAAGCACAGGGGAGCTGCACACAGATAAGTCCTGATTAATTTCAGAGATGGTCTCCACAAGTTTGGGAAGTGCTTTAAAAATTCTTCAGAAATTGTAGCTTCATCACCACTATATCTGCTTTGTGCCTGCATAAGATTCCAGCTACTTCAAGGACACTTTCTTGATCTTTTGTCTATTTTGACGACCCAAAAGGACTAGAAAGGCTAAAATAAACTTTTTGGAATCTGTTTATACAAATTCTGTAGGTTTTCCAAGAGTAGTCACATATCAAATCAAATTAAATCAATAACATCAGTTGAAACATCTAATGAAACAAGTGTTCACTTGGGCAGAATAATAAATGCCTTCTGCTAATAAATTATGGCAGCTTTATGAAAGTTATAAAGGAAATTATTTTTAAAAAGTTTGTGAGTGTGCAAAGAAAGATATGTATAGATTTTGGAGTATGACCTAAATGTTCCTGAACATGGAAACTGGCACTGCTGTGTGCTACCTCTGCAGGCTTTGTTGTAGCTATTGCATGACTCCACATGAAGAGAACACTGCACAGCACTCAGAGCTCTGCTCAGAACTTAACATGCCTTTGGTGCTTTGAAAAAAACCCCACACTTTCCTTCTAAAGTTAGAAATACTCAACAGTCCGAGTTCCTAAACAACTGGTTGGGGAATTGTGAGGAAACAAACCCTGTTGACAGTGAATTGAGGATAAGCAGCTGTCTGAATTCTCTCCCTGGATTGCCTAAGGGTGCAGAAGTCATGTTGTCACACAAGCTATTAAGCAACACAAGCAGCACAAGTGCTCAGGAGAGTCCAAAATCAAATTTAGAAAGTGTATATGTACTCCAAGTATATATCTGTGCATTGAGAACTTATTTAAGGGTGGCATGAGCCTTTGCATAAATGATTCAACCAGGATGTTGTCTCTGCAGATAAAAAGATACATGAATTGTTTCTTAATTTGGTGATAAAGCCTTGTTGCAAGGCATAGAATGGCCAATTTAATGTGTAACCTATATAGATAATTTTAATTCTAATTAGTGGAAAAACAACCAAACCTGCAGGATGGCCAAGAGTATCTTTTTGTCCTGCTACAGATAACCAACTACTGCTGAAATGCTGTGTTATTTTAGTGTAGCTAATGAAAGAAACTAAGGAGGGTTTCTTTCTTTCCCTCTGCTGTTTCCAGGTAGCTGTTGCTAGTTAGTCCAGAGTTAAATGATTTCTTGTGCATCAGGTGCTTGCTTACAAGGGCAGGAACTTTGCTTTGGTACACATCTGTAAAGTGCTATGGGTACTTCTGGTCCTTTAAAGAATAAACAACACTATTATGCTTCATTTAACATGTCTAAAAATATTTTTCCCCCAGGATCAGCATGCAGGCACTCTGTAACTGGCCACAAGGCCAATAAAGTGTGATGCACAGAGACACTGAGGATTGTCTCTCTCCATCTCACTGTCCATTGCTGTGATCCCTGGCTCCTGCTTAAAGCCCTACCACATTGGGAACTGGTTATTCCAGTAATTAATAATCAGGGTTAGGTACTGGTGTGGTACACATCTTGACAAAGCAGTACTCATTTTGACATAAAATAGCTATTGAACTTTACTCTTCCCCTCACTGAAGTTGTTTGCTAAAACAAAACACACAAACAAAAATTCCTTTTCAGCCCTCAACCTGGTATATTAAAGAAAAATGCATTTTTGTGTAGAAAAGGCAAAAAAAAATCCCACAGAAGGGTATGCTGTGTATAAAGATAAGTGCCTTTACACCTTTCTGACACATCACATGCCAAAAAGCAGGTTTTTAAACTGTACCTTCCCTGGTTGCCTTTGGCTCCCCAGCACTGACAGGATTTGCTGCTGCTGCCTGTGCTCTCCTCCAGGCTCTGTCCATTGGCAGAGGCCGGCTGTTCCTCCCATGGACACGATTCCCTCTCTGGCCCTCCTGCAGGATGTTTGATCATCATTGACAGCTGCCCTGCTGCTCTCAGAAATGCCAGGAGGGAGAGCTGAGGGGCAGAAAACTTCCAGATTCCATTCCTATAAAGGATGGCCACAAATCCTGCCTCTGCAGAAACCCACGAGCAGTGCAGCATTTACAGAACTAACAGAGCTTCTGCATGAGGAAACCAACATGTGCTTCTTAATCAACAATTTTGCATCTTAATTGCTTCTGATAGAAGTTAGATTTACCTTGCCACTGCTTTTGGTTAGGCATTTTTGGTTTTGTTTGTGTTATTTATTTCTTACTTGTTATTTTTTTTAATAGACATTTTGTATGAGTTCTTACTATTGAAACCACTTGTTTTCTAGAAAAAATATTTCCTGCCAGTCACACAGCACCTAGTCAGGTATTTCTAATGATTCAAGTCCCCTTACTTTGGAAGCACTCTGAAAGAAAAATCCAGCATAACTAAGATGTGTAGAGCTGCATCAAGATGTTCCAGCTATACAAGGTACATCCCATCCCCCAGAGCCACACTTAGACCCCACAATTATTCCTAAAAGGAGAAAAGGACAGAAAAATTTGGGTTGGTTTTGTTGTGGGGTTTTTTTTCCCCCCTTTGTTTCTTAGAGATCAAATGAGAAGAATCATCAGGAGGCTTCCCTGAGAAGTCTTTAAAGCTGGGTGTGGATTCTGCATGAGGAATGAGGGAAGTGTCTGCTTTAGATGCTCTGGAGCAGATCAGAAATGCTCTACCCTACTGCTGCATCTGTTTCAACTAATCTCAAATGGAATGGTGCTTCTTAAAAAAGGCAAATCCATACCTAATCTGAGCTGCAGAAGAGCAGCCAGTGGAGTGGACAGAAGAGAGAAGTGGAATTAAGGTGATTTTATCACTTTTAGTAGTGGTGTTAGTCAAACCACGAGGTATTTATGTCAGCACAAAGGAGCCATGGGCAAACCATAATTCTGTGATGCACAGGGTCAAACATGGATCTGCCTTGGCTTCTTCAGGATTCTCTGGGACAAGGAAAAAGTCAATCATGCAACAGATCCTGTGGCCAATAGATAATATTTTCTGAGCTCAATTATTAATCCTTAAAAAATTAGGTATATTTTATATAAAATTATTAGGAAATTATTCTATTAAAATGTATAATGAGCAAATCAGTATCCAGGAGCATGCTGGGGACAATCTGTTCCATATACTAAGATTATTTGTTCACTGTGGTTTATTTTCCATGATTACCAATAATTTACTCATCAAAAAGCAGATAAATATAATCATTTGTCTGAAATAAAAATAATTTAAATTTTATGCAACGTAACAGGAAAAAAAGTACAGGATTAAAACTATTTTCACTGACCTCCAAGAAGAGAAGTTCAAGGCTTTTGGGTGTTTAATGAATTAAGCCATGGTTTGTTGTTAAACATGATTTTTAGCCACACTGAAAATTGTTTCTTGGTAATAACAGGTTTTGAACAAAATGTGCTTTTTTTTTTTCTTTCCTGTCTCTCATCAACTGTTATTTTGTTTCTCTTTTTCTCCCCAGCTGCTCATGTTTTTACTTGCTTAATTTTTCCTGTTTCTCTTTCGATCTTCCCTCTCTCCAGGTGTTTCAATGCTGGATTTCAACTATTCTATTTGTAGCAGATTTCTCTAGGAGGGATTTGTTTCAATTGTATTGCTAGATCTTATTGTTGCTGTTTCAAATTAAAATAATCTTATCAAATCATGATTATTGCTGTTAATCTTTGGTTGAGATTTTTATTTTGCATAAATATATGAGATTAAAGTGTGGCTGAGCACAGCTTCACTGCACAGTATAATATCATCTTTCTATTTATTGATTATCATCCCAAGTAAAGTAAATCAACTCACCAAAATCAATATATAGTTGTATTTGTATTCGAGAAGAATTGCCTGGTGGCAAATAACTTTTCTCTCTTGGTACATGTAAATTGCAGACAATCTACAGACTGGAAACCATATTCAAGTTAAGTAGCAGAATAAAAAATGCACAAAGTACATGAAAAAGCTTTTCTATAAAACATATTTCCTTCTGTGGCAGTAGGAAAATCCATTCAGTGACCAACCCTGGTGGACAAGCAGAGCTTCTGTTACTTGGACAATTCCACTAGTGAAATCAGACATGGACTGAAAGTAAACAACCTGTTAGAATTATATGAATTATATGAATTATATGAATAACTATTTCCCATGCCAAATGTACTCTCTCAGATTTGTTAATAACCAACTGTTTATGTAGAAATAATCTGATTTTCTGTTATACTTCCATTGTATTTTGCCACATTCTTGTGATGATATATTCACTAAACAACTGCTAGAACCTAATATATTCTGTGGTTGAAATATCATCTCAGTATTTTGACATCACTGAGAACAACAGGCACAAATTTCTGAACCTAGTTTGATTCTTTGCATAGATAGATTAGGGAGCTACACAGGGATGGAGAAAAAAACCTGAGCAGCATTAAATTTGCCTCCTTACACAGATTTTATATTAGTACTTTAGCAAATAAAATTTCACTACAGTAAAAATGTAGCTGGAATTTGACTTTCCTCTACAATGTTGTTTTTGTAGGCATTACTAAGAAAACTGATGAGCTTCCAGCACCGAAAAGGTCTAACAACATCAGCCTGATAATTTCTCTGTAAGGTTTCTCAGCTGTTTGTATTGAGGAGTTCCTGTTCCAACACAGAGAAATAGGAGTCTGTGAAAAGTAAGTCCCAAAAGTGGTCTTTAGTTACAGTGCCTTAAATTGACTAAAGATACAACAGATATCTGCTGTGACCAGACTACATGAATCTTTTAAACTGCATTCAAGTGTTACGTGCCTACACACGAATTCTACCCATCATTTCTTAGTGCAGAGGGATTTATGTGGATTCATACAGCAAAAGAAACAGCAGGAAAAAAACTGTTTGCCTAAAAAGCCCAGCTTCCATAGAGGAATCCCCTCGTGGTCTGCCAAGGGGCTTCCTCTTCTGGGGAAAAAAACTGCCATCATCCTACCTGGGATTCAAATCAAAATCAGATTACATGCTCACTGTATGCAGTGCTCCATCTTTTCTCTTCTGCAAGCATTTATAAGGCACAGGGTATCCTTTACCGAAGAAGAGAACATGTAATGATAACATATTTATGAAACTTAAGTGGTTCAATTATTTTCATCCCAGTAGCTTTATGAGAAAGGTAGAAATATGAAACTCCACGAAATGATATAACTCAGAGGAATTATTACAATGCTTGTGCATTGCTACTAATTCCACCCTATTAGATGATACTATATCTTTTCATAATGAAGATTAAATGCAGCAGAAACCATATAATGGCAGAACTGCTGTAGATCAAATTGGGTCTACCATAAGAAAAATGATCACTGATCCCAAGGCGTTATGGAATAGTAAACTTAAATTGTGCTGCTTTTCAAGTTTATGTGACTATGATTATTTAATTTCCCTTTGTGCGAGCTCAAGTGTAGCTGTTATGTGACTACACATGAGAGAACCTGAAATTAATTTGTCTGTATAAGATCAGTGACTGTACAAATTCTTATGAAAACTAACATGCCATGACAATAGTAATTTTGATAAAATTACAGCAAGAACTGCAATTCTCTGCCATCTGGCTGTCTCATCATAACTACTTTGATGTGCTTTTTATTACTTATTTACTTACTTCAACTACTTTAGCAGTTGTTTCAGAGCTTAGAAACGTTAACTGCAGAACAATATTAAAGAAACAGCATTGCCAAAACTTAACATTAATTCCTTACAGAAGGCTAAAGCAGTCTACAATCATCTTTAATTAAAGCCCTAAAAATAAGAGAACTACTCTATAATAGATCTGTTTTATGAAGCAGACACATTTTCTATTTCATATTTTAAAATGCAAATACATATCAGTTTTCAGAGTAGTCTGATTAGTTTATTCAAAAATCTGAATGAACTGCCAGACCCCTTTCATCTTCCTAAATAAAACCTTTCAATTACTTTTGGAATTGAGTTACATATTTACTTAATATATGAACACAATTAACAGACTAAAAGAGAAGTATATCCAGGTACATTTTTATAAATAAGGAACCCATTTACTTGAGGTCAGGGTATCAGTACTGTGCATTTCTAATTCAATCATATTTATTCCAAGGCAAATCATCTCTTTGGCGACTTCTTATGAATACTAACTAGCCACCATCATTTATTTCCTTTATAAGGGGTGGAGAGTGGTGGAGAAGGTCAAATACTGCCTTTATGTTACCACTGCAAATTTGTTTGCTTGCTAAAGGTCCTGATCTGAAAACACAGAACTTTTGTAATTTTATACCATAATCTTGCAGATTCAGATTTCTGAGATAAACCCCAGCATGTCCAAAGCTTGAAGAATCTTTGTTTTTTTTCAGGAGCTACACATATTTTCCACATCCCTTAGAGAATTATTAGATCATGGTATGCAATATGGTTCCAAATGTATGGAGGCATCATCTATGGCATGGTAATTTAGCACAGGTAGATTTTATAGAAATGCTGAACTTCTGAAGCCTAAGGCTAAAAAAGGATATTACAGAGTACACAACTACCAAAAGTCACACCTTGACCCTGAGAGAGAAGTCCCAGTGCTCCTTGAGCTCTGGCAGGCTTGGGGCTGTGACTGCTTCCCTGGTTCTGGGCTGTGAGGGGTGAAATCCTGCTCCCACAAAAGCCACATCAGGCTAACCCACATGGATCTGGGGTTTTTTCCACCCATGAACCCATAAAATCCATTTCCACTCTGGCCAAACCCTCTCCTGGTGTGAAGTGCCAGCTCACAGAGTTGAGCTCAGTGAAACTGTAGGAATTAATGCCATGTTAGAGTTCAAATCTGTATCTTGGGGTCAGGGCAAAGACCTAGAATGGTGCAACTCTGCTAACAACGCTGTGTTTCACCTCCTGTGAGCACTAAACTTGGAGAGAATTTAATTTAAAATAAAAAATAGAAGAAAGAAAGAAAAGAAACCCAAAAAAACCCACCAAACAATACAGATAGAGCTGCCATCAGAAACTCCTTGCAGATGGCATAAAATAGCTTAACTACAATTCACTGGGAGCTAATTTCAGTCATTGCTAATACATGCTGGGTAGAAAATTAGTGTCAAACAACAAAATGGCATGATTTTTTAAAAGCATTTGGATTCAAATTTCAAATAATCTCTATTAACCAGCATTCAAGTTTCCAGATTCAAATATCCCCCACAGAATTACACAGTACCAGCTATTGTTTCAGCTTTAACAAAAAATACAGAGGATGTTGAACATTATTGTTAGATTGTAATAATTAGAGTAGTGAAACATATGGCTATATAATACAGTCAGATATTTATGTAGTGACTGGACAGATAAAGCATTTTGCTAATTGTTTGCTTATCTGAGATTTTTTTTTTTCTGCTGAACAGAGTGGAATGTTTCTGCACAAAGGTTTTCCTTTTACTCTGTATTTGATCCCTTCACAGATTTATTAGCACAGACCTGCCTGAATAGGCCATGATACCAAAATTATGGAGACACTACATGATAATCAGATTTTTTTCTCTGTGTCTGTTTACTTATTTTTGTAAAATTCTTTCTTTCTCTTTATCAGAAGACCTAAAACTTAAAAGGCTATCAGTTGCACCATAAAAAGATATATCAGACAATCTGCAGATTTATCTTGGAGACAAAAATTAGGCTTATTGCAAAAATACATTTCAAAAGCACCAGAGCTATGCTTTGGTAACACCAAAGACTAAAACAACACACTGCATTATATTTTTATTGTGCTTTCAAACTTCACAGATCAATAGCAAGTTGAAAAAGGCAGTAATGGAGGTACTCTGTATATCTAAGATGTCAAACTACGGTTTGCATCTGTATAGAGACTGCAATATTGTTAATTCTACAAGGTTTCTAAAAGTTGAGAATTTTTTTTTTTAATAAGAAGGTGAATATTTTTTGGAAAGAATAATGGATTTATTAAATAAAACCAAAACCTGTAGGTAGTAGCAAGAGTCAAGCAGTGGTTTGCATAAAACTGGAGATAGGTACTTGAGATTAAAAAAAACCAAACAATTTTTGCTTTCTGTTACTGTAAAATTACAGAGCTTTCTGATTTCTTTTGCATTAACACACATTCCTCAACTTGACCTGTGTTTATGACATCCAGAATACATAAGATGTACAGAAAAAAAAGCTAAAGACAGAGGCCAGTTAAAGGAACTAACAACAATTTAATCTGTAACTTTCTAAGACCTTTTGAATATTATACATTCTACATTAATCTTGAACACCAGTGTTGTTATTCCATATTAAAACTCAGCATTCTCAAGTCCATGGTTTAAGTGAAATCTCTATATTGGGCTTTATATTTTCTCCCAAGCAAACTGCAGAAGGATAAATACTTGTTAGTTAGAAAGTTAGAAAATATGTTCTAACTCTAAATAAAATTAATTATTTTTCAAGTGAGTTTTTGCTATGAAATTAATAATTAAATGGCAAAAACATTCAAAAAATTATGCTGGCACAAAACTATGACTTGGGAGATAATGGATAGAGCCAGCAGGGACTAAAATGTGCAGCATTTCCTGGTCATTTACTCACTGGAAGATTTGAAAATCAGTTTATTCATGGGAGAAAAATAACCTATTGCCACCAGTCCTTGATCCTAAAACACACAGAACTTTAAACTCTCAGCGCAATATTGAAAGGAAATAAATGTGTGTCTAATCAGCTTTGCTCTTCATAGCAGGTATCACTTTGGCAATCAGGTGCACACTGTGGATAGCAAAAATAATGGGAAGACAATATTCTGAGTGGGGAAAAAAAATAAATAAAAAGGCCTACAGGCTTTGCAAAATACACAGAAAGAGTGTAACCACAGGTGGCTATTTCTGCTGACCTAAAACAATTCCCTAAAACGGTGCCTGTGATGCTGCCAGAACACGAAGGGCATGTTTTCATTTTAACTTATGCATTCTTCTGGAATCCTGAGGTCTGAGTAAACTGCACCATCCCAAATAACCCCTTCAAGAGGCAAAGGAAAGCTCATACTGACAATCCACAAAGAGGGTGCATGAAATGAGCGCCTCTTAGTACTGAAATCCCAAAGAACCATTTCTCTTTACACATCTATATCAGGAATTTTATTCACTTCCACTTGAGAGAAACCTGACAAAATGAAGCAACCTTAGCGAACAGAATGGTAATTTTCCTAAAATGCACAGTCAAACTGGTAAAGGCAAAATCATCTAAATTCTCCAATTTTTACTTCAATTTGAAATAAAATAATGTGAAATACAGTCATTGTGGGTTTCTTATAATAAGACACATTTTACAGGTACTAACACCAATAAGTAATGTATATGAATTTGCTGGCAATTCTGAACTGCTTGTCTTTCATAGGATTTCTTATGGCTATTTACATTTTCACTCAGTGAAAATCAATTACCTTCCTGCAATAAGCCTCATTTGCTACCTTTGAGTATAATAGAAACACCATTAGGATGATGACATTACCCAAAAGAAGGGCACCACACAGTTGGTAGACATAAATTAAGGACCCTTTCACATATGCATTAGAAATACTGCTGTGACTGAAATATGCATAAAATCTGTATCTATTAGAGCTATTAGCGCGTGCCGGTGATGATTTTGAAGGAGGGAGGGGGAGATTGTGATCCGCTACTTCGACAAAATTATGTATTTCCTTTTTTTTAAAAAAAGAAAAATATTTTTTTTAATTTTTTTTTATGTTCTCAGGATGTGCCACTGATGCAATAAGCAGAGGCCCCCAGCTGAGCTGCATTTGGAAATGCCACTGAGCATGGCGTGCGCGCTTCACTTGGCTTCGCCGGAGCCGGGCTCTGTCGGAGGCGCAGCGAGCGCGGCCGCTCCTCCTCCCGCCCTGACCTCCGCTGCTCCGCGGATGTACGCCTGGCTGAGGGCCTCGCTCATGTGGAAAACAGCTCCTGCCGATCAATTCATGGGATTTAGGGACATTTAACTTCCATCAGGGCCGCAGCATCTTATTGATATGGGAAGAGTAACTTATTACCCAACGCTAATGGGACTAACGCAAAGGGCTTTGTGTTTGCTTGGGGGGAAGAAACTAATTTAGAGATTCCTCCCTTGGAGTCTGTTAAGCGGAGGAAGCTACTTCTGAACGCAGTTATTTTTACCTGGGTTCTTATGAGCTTAAGCAAAACAAAATTAGAACACAGTGTGATGATGTATTATGTATTAAAAGTGTAAAACGCAATTCCCTCCTTCCTACTTCCATACTCATTTGACATATCAATGAGCCCATTAGAAATAAGGAAAATATTCTGTTTCTCTGACAGAAGAAATCATTTTTGTCATGTGGCTTCTGACAGAAAAGCTTGTTTGTCTTGTAGACATATCAAAAACTATCGGAAGGCAGGGTTTAAGATTGCTCTCACCACTCAAAAGTCAGGATAATCTCAGTCCTACAGCAGGCATTCTGCTGACAGTGCTATGAACAGAGAGTTAAATCCACCAAACACCCAAGAGAAATGCATGAAAACTTGCCTAATTACCAAAGAGAAGTATTTAATATGCAGAAGGGTGACCTATGGCTTCTGGCATTCCATGATGAAGAGCCACGTTAGCCATACAAGAGAAGCAGTAACCTGGGGCTCCTCTGCCTTATAAGTTCACCAGAAAAAGGTGCTTGGGAAAAGGCAAATGAAGGGGAGAGGAATCAGATCTGGGCACCACTCTGCAGTTCCAAGTTCCCTGTATTTTGAGCCTCCTTCTCCACTGCAGTGCTACAGCCTGACAGATCAGGGAAAGTCCTACACCGAGTGCTTGGTGCTGAGCAAATTGTCAAACAAAGTCTCCCTGAAAATCAAACATTAGTGCTTTTTGCTTAGCCAGATGTGCAAAGGTTTCACTTGTTTTGAAGAAAATTGTGCTGAGAATCTCACAAGGTAAAGCCCTTAGGTCAACAGGAAAGTTTGCAAGATTTTTCAGATTGCCATGAGTAAAAAAAAAAATCTCCTTGTTGTAATTATAGCATCTCCTGGAATCCAACCTATTTTTACTATTATTTTCATAAAGTTGCCATTAAATCCTGACCACACTGGAACAAAATGAACATGGGGAATTTTCTAGGTAATTTCCCTTCTAGTTTATTTCATTTTTCTCTTAGGTACAAAAATAATGTTGTTATATGTTTGCCACATGTTATTTCCAAATAAGCTTGACGGGAATAAGGTATTACTGAGTTCTTAAGGAAAATTCAGTAAGGAACTAACCTTTCCTATTTTATTTTTTTTTCCCTAGGGAAAAAAGAAAGACTAAATAGATGAAAAAGTAATCTTATATTGTTTATTTACAATGTTATCTATTTACATTAAAAATTCTGATTGGCAGAGAAATGCTCATGTCTCTTTGGGGCATTTCTATTGCTCCAATGTACAATAGAAAATATGCAGAATGGACGTGCCTTCAGATTAATCATTTAGACACTATACATTTCATAAGGATAAAGGTCATAACAGCTGAGCAAATAATTTCCATCAACATTTTAAATAAGATTATAGGATACATAGAATTTTCATTCAAACTAGCCAGGCAGAATCTGTGCAAGGTACTGTGGCATTGCAAGAAATTACCTCTCTGAATGAAGAAAAACACTAAAGAGGTAAATACAGAAGTTCTTTAAATAAAAAGCAAATAAAAACACCCACTTAAATATTAGATGCTTTTTCCATCATCTTGAGTTGAGGCAATTCTAAAGACCTGTTTCATTTTAAGGACACATATAAGTGTTACATTTATTCAAACCCTAACTAAGTTTTTTGAGCATATTTGATCTTTTCTTAAAACACAACTATAGAGTCCTTTAGAAAAGAAAATTAAGCAAAATGTGAATGTCTTCTCAGGAGTCAATGAAAGAAATTAGTAAGAATTTGGAATTACAATAAAATTTAGTATTTATTGCAAATTTATGTATCTAAACACAAAACTACTAGAAGCACTAAATATATTGCTTTTCTTCCTCAGATAATTACATTGCTCTGATCTTTATATAAATATATGTGAAGAGAAACATTTATGGTTTTCTTGTTAAGGTGTTCTTTTGCATCAAAATATTAGCACTGCTTAATAAATTATTTGATAAATGCCTTAATTAAATAACTGATGTATCTCAGCATTGAAATTACATAATCTAGCTAATAATGATTAATTTTCTTGTGAAAATTTACCTCTATATTGGAAACCAGGACCTGGTGAAATCGATGCATTTCCTTCCCTGCTTCTCCTTCATCCCAATCTCCCATTCCCTAAAAAGAGAGGAGAATGAGTAAAAATTCAGGCAGATTATGAAATAAACAGTCTAAGAAAACATTAGTTCTATCACAAATACATTGCAAAGTCCAAAATAAGTATGCTTGATACTAAAATCAGGGAATAAGGCAGGAAAAGCCCCCAGGAATTTAATCTTTCCAAAGAATTTGGAAGAAGAAAATATGTCTTATTACACTTACCCTAATTTATTTATTTTATTCCTAATTAATTGGAAGCATTTAAGTTATTTGAGTTTAGTGTCACCTCCTGCTGAATGGGAGACAAAGAGAGCAGGAAATGGAAAGGGACCCATCCTTCTCCACCTCACTGCAACTTTTCAATTTCAATCAGGAGCTGTGCCCAGTCCTTAGAGCTCAGCCAAGCTACCCCATAGAACAAAGGGAAAATGCAAAAGCAGTTTTGATGCAAGCCTCCAGTGTTCCAGCAGTGCTGGGATCCCTCAAGAACCAAATTCATCACCTTCACAACTTCTCTGCAGTACCAGACAAGTCTAGAGCACAAAGAAAAAAACAGAGGTCTCGGGGCATAATTTTATAAGGATAACACTAAATTCCTTCATTGTTCATAAATTGATGTAAAATATCATCTACACTCTATGAAAAATGAATATTTTGGAAAATAAAACTGCAGAATGAAAGTTAGGAAACTAAGGTTGAATGTGAATTCCAACCATCAGCCCCTTTGCTTTATTTTATTTATAATGGATTTTCACTTATTTGTACTAAGAAAATTTCTTCCCAGTGATTTAAAATACCCCATTGATAAGTTTAGTCTGGATACTTTGATAACTTAAATTTCACTTCTTCAGCTTATATATTTTATTATTTTCCTAGCACTTTAGATGTGCTAGAAGATTCTGATTCCAGGAAATTGCCCTGATAGTCCTGTAAATCTCATACTGCTCAATTTGACTGGAGTATTTCCAAAACCCAGCATTGCAGCAGTCCCTTTGAGAAGTATAAAATAGAAAGGAGTACTTTCTGCAGTGTCTCATACTATCCCTCTCCTGGCTTCCATTGCACCCTCTGCATATCACAGCCATCAGTTTTACTTTAGCTAGATGGTGCAGAAATACTTCTGCAATGTTTACCAGGCTTTATCCTTCTCAGAACAAATCTTCACACATAAAGGGGAAAAAACCCAAAATAAATTCTTTGTTCTTTGCTGATGCTTCTTTAGAACACATTAATGTGTTTTCTGCAGTATTTGTGATTATTTAACTCTGGCTGCCTGCTGAAGAACCAGATACTGCAATAAAAGTTCCTGTGAAAGTCTCACCTGCACAGAGGATCACTGCCAGGACAGCAGATCATAGTTTGGACAGTTTAGGAAAGAAACATTGGACAAAAATGAAAACACCCCTATGCCACTGTTAAACCCATGAACAGAAGCAGTTCTGGTTCTTGCCATATGAAAAAGAATGTAGAGGAAAATTAGGAGGAAGCATAAAGAGACACAACAAGAGGTGTGCAGTGTTTTGTTAAGATATTGAGTACAGTTCTTCCATGCAGAATGAGAAAGCAGGGAGTGTCGTGGCAGTGGGTGAGAATGGAGAAGGGACTCAGAGATGAGTGCCTGGCTGTTCACTGTGTATTGCAATTTAAGAAGTAGCAGCTCACCAGATGGAACGAGCTGGTACAGGTTTCAGAACAAAGAAAGGAGTAAGTGCCTAATTAACCTGTGGAATGACTTGACATATAATGGTGCAGCTACTTAAGGATTACAATTTTTGAACAAAGTCACAGTGGGCTTTTAAATTTCTTATGCTAATAAATCCTTGTAACGTTTCATTTCGACAATATGAAGCAAATTGAAATATATATGTTCCAACACACACAACTGCAGCGTTCTTTTGAATTATTTCTGTTATGGATTCATTAGGCAATAAGCAAAATGTTCTTTTAAAAATTCTTTTTAATGGACTGGAATAAACATAATTATCATCATGAAGAGACACCACCACCCCCCTCTCAAAAATCCAAACACATTATCTTCATCTGCCTCAGAACATATGTATACACTGTAGTTCAAGACACTGTCATGGTACGGTTATCTCACATTCAGGGTACTAATAGGATGATGGTACTTGTTCCTGGGTCAGTGAACAAGCCAAAGCTGCCTAAAGTCAGACTCAAGCTTTGAGAGAAAAGAAAGAGGGGTTTGCCTTTTTTTTTTGTTGTTATTATTATTATTTTTTATTTTTTTTTTAAGCAGAGATAAATACAGAGAGCTGGTTGGATTTTGCTGGTTCCAGACTGTTTCATCTTTGCGTGCGCTCTGCTTTCTGCCCCAGCATAGCTGTGCTGGTAATATTCTGCCTCTGGGCCACGAGGTCAGGGGTTGAAGGACAACATAAAAACTTAGGCTCTAATTCAGTGATGACACAGAGGCACAGTGCTCGTAGGGGAAGAGCAACCACACTGTCAAAGGTGTCTTCTTTGGATGAAACACTGAACAGAGGTCCCTACTGGCAAAGTCAAATGAAAAAGGAATAAAAGCTCCACTGTGAAAAATGTGTTTTACAAATGAATGCCACAGAGTTCAAAAAGAAAGTTCTGATGGCTTTCTTGTTTGGCTAAATTTTATTTATTATTTTTTACTTCCATCTTCAATATTTATGGATGTCTGGCAAAATAAAAATATTTGTACTTCCAATTTCATTCTCAATTCATATTAGTATAATTAAACTATAAAACCTCTATCTTATTTAAAGTGGTTTTCATTGATAAAAATTAAGATATATAATTAAGTAAAAAACAATTTCTATGCTTTTTTTGTGGAAACAGATTCAAATGGAGTCTTAGTTGTCCCATTTTAAAATTTTTAACTTACCATCTCCATGTTGGCATTTGGTTATTACTGCCAAATGTTTCTGCTGGTAAGCAAATAAATTAACCACTTGCAAAGTGGGATGCAAATGATAAAAAAAATAGAAAATTCAGTGAGCACTAAACTAAGCTTTATCTGAAAGCAAACAATTAGTATTATTTTGAAGCTCATAATACTAAGCTGAAAGAAGAAAAATTTTAAAAAAAATTCCATACTCTAGCAATCAAAAGTGCCTCTGAAAGCACAGTTTAACTTTAATACATTTATAAATAGCTGTAATGATTTTGGTCAACTGTAACAACAAAAAAGAAATGTTGAAATTCCTAAAATTGGGAAATTCCTAAAGTTCCTAAACCTGATATTATTTTATAGAAGAGAATGAAATTCATATTTTTATTCTTAGCTTTGTTCCATGTAGCTGTGGCAAATTCTTTATGATCAGAAAGTAAAGTTATTAAAAAAAATAAAAATAGCCATGATATAATTTCTGAGTGGTTTTCTGTGCTAAAGTGTTATGTACAATACTGTGATAGACATACCAGCATTGAAATTAAAACAGAAATTAGGCTTTCATCAGTATGTTTTTTTCTTCAGTGTGGAGGGAAATTAAAAAATACTATTATGTTGACACAAACCCAAAGTTGTAAACCTTGAGTTGTAATAAATGTGTTTGCACTAGGAATACTCTCCTGGTAGGTACAGTTCTCTCATAGGAAGTCATGGTCAGAAAAACAAGATGTGCTAAGGCCAAAGTTTATGTTAAAAGAAGAAAAGTCCAGTTTATCTAAAGATATTATTGAATGGCATTATAGCAACAAAATGTTGGCCCAGGCTTATTAAAAAGACCTGCACTGTTTTTATTAAGAGGTTTTACAATTATTTGCCAGTCCTTACCTTTTACCATTTACTTTGAATATCATGCAAATGTTTAAGATCCCATTCTGTCCTATGGAAAACTCATTCAAGATGTTCATAAGAGGTCTGACCCCACTACAGAGTACTGAATTTTGGATCCTACATGTTTCAAGTGTATTTGGAAACCTGAGATTTTTAAATTAAAAAAGCACTTTTTGTTAAAGTTCTTAAATATCAGAATTGTCTCTCAAACAAACTTATAGTTTAAAAGAAAAGGGATGTGAGTTGGAGTGCAAAAAAAGGAAAAAAAAAGGGGTTAGAGTATTTCAGAATACAAACTTCTTGGTATTTCAGAATACAAACCTTTTCCTGGTGGAAACACCTGTGGAATGAAACACAAGATTCCCCTGGAAATGAGGTGAGCCAAGGTATTGCAAGCAATTTAGACAGAGGAATTCCTCATTAAACAGGTTTACAAAATAACCACGTACAACTAAACTAAACTTCACCATTGCACTGAGTGGGATAAATTCCTATCAAAAATATTGGAAAGGTGCAAACCTATGTAGTACAAAGGGAGTGATGGGAGTAAATTGAGCAGACAATACTTTTTGGCTGAATGTCAGAAAAAATATTCCTAACAGAGAAGACAATTATTATACTGCAGAAAAGACACCCCCAAGGGAAGTGATAGAAGTCTCATTCCTTCAGTCCTTTAAAAAGGAATTAGGTAATGCAGAAGATACTGTAGAAAACCATTCTGTGCTTTGAAAAATATTTTTAATATGACTGTTACCCCTTTCTTCTCTCTAATTCCTGCTATTTTATATTCTATTTTTATAGAATATGACAGACCACACATGGCAGGGAGGGAAATCTCAGCCTGCCTTTGGTTCCCCTCTCTGCTCACCTCCATTCACACCCTTTTCCATCATCTACACATGGCTGGAGGAGCAGGGGGCAATTACAAATTACACAATTACAAATTAATCTCTATTATTGTTGCAGAAGCCTCGAGTTGTGCTCCAACAGCACAGAACTAATTTTCCTGTCTTTGGGAGTGGGAAGATTGGTTGTGCATTTGTCAGTTTTAACTTTGTCAGGGTGTTTGTGGGGGTTATGCTCTGTAAAACGAGATAAGTGAGTAAAACAGCATTTCTGTATTTTAATATCCCAAGACTTTTCACTGATATGAGGATTGCTGGCATGAAGCCCTCTTTTAAAATTCTTTTGTCATGTACTGCATTATAAACCTATCAGATTCTCTCCATTTCAGTCACTGACACATTTTCTAACCTTTTTTCCCTTTAAGTCTCAGAGTTTTCACATACCATCAAAGAAAGAAGGAAAACACACACCAAAAAACCAAAGCCAACCCAATCCCATCTGTTGCATTTAAAAACTTTATCTCAAAAGAAATACAGCACAGCTCCTCAGAGCTTCACTGTCACTTCCAGATACACATACTTTTAGCAAGAAAAAAGGGTGATATAACTATTTTTCAAGCTAATAACTATTTTTTCTGTAATTTTGGATAAATTTCATCTTTTACCTTCATCAATTAAATTCTATCTGGATAATGAGATATGATTACTTCAATGTATAAGCTGAGAATAAACACACTTCTTCTCTCTTATATCACTTTACCCAGAAACAAAATGTTATTTTGAAAAAAATACAAACCCAAACACAGAGAAAACACTCCACACTTGCATAAAACCCCTCAGGAGAGGGTGTTTGTGCACTACTCCTAAATTTATTTACTGTTTAGTTATTTTGTACTCTGTACATCCCATCCTTCTTCATAATGAAGTCCCTTCAGTATTTTCTAAATCTGTGGCTGAGGTTGTGTTGTTTTTGAGGTTTTTTTTTTATATTCATAAAGACTTCCTTTAAATGCAAATAAATAACTTGGTGTTGTCATTACTGGGTAATGAAGTACCACAAATCCCAGAACCAGGTGAGACTAGAAAACCCAATCCTAAAATCTGACTGGCAAGAGATGAGGGGATACAACTCAATATTTATATTTTAATATTGATTTGATCATTCTGAGGATGCAACTCACTTTAGACAAGAATATGGTGAGGTTGTTTGTGAGCATAATTCTCTTCCAGAGTCACCACAGCAAAAATAGTAAATCCCTTTCAATTCTGACAGATCAGTAAGGATTCAGCAGTGCCTTGCTTTATACCTGACTGGGAAAACCATTTTTTATCCATCTGTCTCCTATTCCAACACTTCAAACATTAAAAAAGCAGCAACCTTTACTAACCACAGACTTGTTTTCAGTGACTCAGTTCCTGCTGTGCTCTCCCTTATTCAAGTTCATTAACTCAGCTTGTTTTTATTATCAGCTGATAATAAGTACTTGGTAAACAGAAGAACATGGATGAAGATTTCAAATTTTCAAGTACAATTTACCTGAAAAGAATTTGCCTATTTGAAGCTAATTTGAAAGAAGAGTATTTCATACTATTTAAGGAAATTACCTCTGAACTAGTGATTGTGAACATGATTGGACTTTGTACAGGACCAGGATGAAAAATTGTTTGGAGGCTGAAAAATATTTGGAAGGTAAAAAATTGGACTGCTGCTTAATGAAGTCATATTTTAGTTCATGTAGACTTATACACTTATCTGTGGAGGAATTGTATCCTGTAAAAATATGAAAAACTGCCACTGAAAGACATTTCACCTTGTGAAATTTGTGTAATTTTATAGCACCTCAGATTATATTGTCATAATTTTTTGAATAAAGGAAAGTTTTGAAGTTAGCACTTTATATGAAAAAATTAAATTGTATATAATGTAGAAATGTGCCCAGTTGTTGTGAAAAAAATCTTCTTGTAAATTTTTCATTGAAAATTTTCATTATCTTTTTACCTTTCAAAAGTGACAGATGAAAGAGGCAATTGTTGCTCTTTCTTGGGAATTTAAGGCTGACCTTAAATTTTACATTTAATGTAAATTTAATGCAAATTTAATATAAATTGAATTTTTCATCTAATCTAGAAAACTGGAAACAGGTGGTTAATTGTGATTGTTCTATTAAGACAGTGATAGCAAAAAAAATAAGTTTATATGAATGAGTGTCCAACCAGCAAATAAAGGTTGCATTTTTCCCTCAAATGTATTATTTATATAACAATCTTAATTCATACAAAAAAAAATCTAATTAAATGGATTTTTTTTGTTTCCTTAAGTCCATTGGACATGCAACTCAAATGAATATTAAAAGTCTCTGAAAATGAAGGGATAGGGTTACCAAATAAAACTGTCAAAATGTGTAAAAGTTGGTCCCCACCATCTCTGCAACTTTTTAATATGTATTAATACACCATTATTATTTTTTAACAGTAGTTTAGTACAAAATAAAAAAATAATGCCTTTAACCATGTTAAATGCATACAAATACATGTAAATAGATAACAGGGTGATTTCTCTGCTAACAATAAGCAAGTTCTAAGGTCTGATGAATGTTTCTCTGCAACTCCATGGCTTCAAGCAGCACCTGTGGCATCAACCCCTCTTAAGAGAAATAAGAGATTTCAGTGAGACTGAAAAAAAGCTTTTTGTGCCAGAGCTCTCATTTACTTCCAGAAATAATAATGTATCATTTCAGATTTTGGCAATACATTCACCTTCCTCTCACAAATGTTTGTAGAGCTGAAGAGCTTCATGCAGAGCTGTGGAACTGATGTGTTTTCTCACACACTACAGAGAAATGCCACAGGTTGGAAGGCACCTGCAAGGCTTCCCTGAACTGTGTATGATGCATTAGAGAATTGTGTGTGCACACCTCCTGTTCACCACAAACCTCTGCACTGCTCTTAAGTAGGAAAGGGCACAGGATTGTGTTGGTGAGAAGCACAAACTGGGCAACAGGAGCCATTGTTGTGTGCATCCAATGGCTCCAGCACCAAATATTTGGGCAAGAGGCTGTGATCTGTATTCCAGAGCAGGCTGCACACAGTTCTACAGCCCTCAAAGGAAGCAATTCACAAACCTGTGTCCTCACAGGTAAAATATAAGTCTCTTTTCCCTTGCATGTGAACACTATTGAAGACAGCTCAAACTTGGGGCATGAAGCAGCTAAAGAGAATAAGAAAAAAATGTGTAAATATAAAAAGACAACCTAAACTCCTCCAAACAATTAGTAGTAAAAAGATATCCGTTCCACCACAATATTCTTTCAGTCTAGCGAGTGAAGTCTTGGATATTCAGCTCCTGCAAAGTCATTTGTACCAACCTACTCCAAGCATATTACAACTTAAAACAACAAGGTATAGTAACCATGCAAAAAAAAACTTACACTTCTTTGAATAGCTTTACATTTTTACATTTTTATCCAATTTTTTAGTCATTAATTTTTCAGAAGTCATGATTTCACATTGTTCTTAACAATCATCATTCACAAATCAGCTAATAACCCCATTATGAGAGCAGGGATGCCTTCATTTAATAATCTCCTACCTGAAAATGTCATAATGTGAGCAAAGTTACCCAAGATTAAGCACAGCTGTACCAGCAAAGACCTGAAGCTTTTGGTCAATCTGCAGTAATAATTGTTGCCTTTAACAGTAAATAAGTGGGCAAGGCTGCTATTTATTTTTTTTTTTTTTTTTAATATATCATTTAGCAATGAAAAGCTGCCTAGTTTCATTGTATACTGGATTATTTAAAATGTTATTATCATAAAACTCAGTATTTCATTCAAAACAGTTAAGTATGGTGAAACATTTGGATGGAGGGGTATCAAGAAACACTGAATACTGCTGCAAGTTATGCAGATAAGTATTATAATCATATATGATTATATGAATAGTGGTAATAGATCATGTGTGGATTTAGAGAACATCTTCATTTACAATAACCCAGTGTTGTATTTTAATTTAATTTCTTGTCTTTAATGATATAAATGCCAAGTAAATCATTAAAAGAAATGTCAGCTCTATCAGTGGCAGCTGCTGCTACTACAGAAAAAGGAGGGGAACTGTAGGAGCAGGGCAGCCAGCAAAGCCCACAGCGGTCTGCAAAGTCACTAGTGGGAAAACAACAAAGGCCTTTCCATGCAACTAACACAGATGTGCCCATAGCCAAACTGTCAGAAGCAGTTAGGATGACAGCTACTCACAGTTCATTATTTCCTTCTCACAGGTCACTGGGTGACAAGCTGGGTCACCATGCTTTGTCGGCTGCTACAAACTTCCCCACACCCCCTCAGCCCCCCAGTTCTGATGCCAGTTAAATAAAGGTAAGCTGCTCAAATTAGTACAATAATGTAAACAAATATCTGCAAATGCTTTCTGCAAATGGGAAAGTGATGTTTAATATACCTTCATTTTCAGATGGATAGATGACATTTCCTCTCTGTGATGAGCAGGGAACTGGATTTGTTTCTGTAGCAGAGGCAGCTATTAGAATAATTTTGTCAAGATGTGACTAAAGCAGATAATGAAAGCTAATTTGTCACCAATTCGGAGTTTTAACCTTTAGAACACTTACATGGCAGATACATAATGAAAAATCATTGCAACTCAGTCAAAAGATGTTTTTCTCAGAGAGGAGTTTCCTCAAATACAAATCAGAGGGGTTAGTTAAAATGAATACAGACCCCTAAAGTGCAGAAAATACAGTCTAAAGCACGTTCTCTTATTTTTATTTTTTTATTTTTGTGGAATGTGTATAAATAGATTTTAAAATACTCCAGTAATAAACTAGTGCCTCTAATACATTCTTATCTGTCTTCACAGAGTAACCAATTTACAATACAGACATAGATCATGACTTTTACCTGTGTTTTGCCCATGTGGAGCTTAAAATGAATGAACAGATTATCAAGAATCAAGGTCAAGCATTTGCTTAGCTGTAACAATGGAAGTAGGAGAATATTTCCATTTCCTTGGGGCTATTCCTTAGTCATTCTCCCTACACTAGCAAATCTTACAAAAAATGTAACAACTCATTAGTCCAAGTGATTCAGAAAAATTAAAATGAAACCAAATGTCTCAGATGGATCTGTCTTAGTAGTAAATATGACAAGGTCATAAACATTCTGACTCAGATCCAAGGATGCCTGTACCTAACTTGTACTGAAATTGAAGCATACTTAAATGCAGGTCTGGGTTAGAGACCAAGCATCCAGAAACTTGTGAAACCAAGTTTACTTATAGAAACAAATTGATCCACCTAAAAAAATAAAAAATTTAAAAAAAAAAAATTGAAACCAAAATTGCATTAAAACAGGTGATTAATTTTAGAAAGGTGACCAGTGCCTTTCCCAATTGAATTGAATTGAAGGCAATTCCCAAATTGAATGTATTGCTAGGACAACAGAAATCTGTTGCAGCTGATACAAGAACACTTTCTTACTTTCCTCATTGGGCCCAACATGTAATATCACAACAACAAGAGAAGTAATTTAAAACATTGCCAGAAATTACAGAGGTTACATTTCCACTTTGTCTAAAATATTATTATCTTGACCCAGCAAAGGTAATAAGAAGTCATTTTTAATAAAAGTGTCCATTCCAAACTATTTTTAAGTGGAAGGAGGCAATGGATTAGCCATTTCCCAGACAGAAACAGTGGGAATAAGGATGGTAAGGAAATCAGTGGTCATTAATTAAGCCATTAGTTCTTGTGCACTGAGGGAAGTGCATAAATCACAATCACACAGCTAAATGCTCTACCCAACCTCATCCTAAAAGCCAAGAGTCAGCAGCTTGGATCCTCCATGTCTAGCAACTACCTTGTGTTGGGTTTTGGTCTGCTTGGGACTTGTCACTTTTTCCTCAATGGTATTTGCTAGATTGGATAAGTTTTTCACATTCCACATGGAAACTCAGGGATTCAGTCAGGTAAATCAGGGATGAAGCTCGTGTTTTTCTATCTTACAGGCATCATGTTATCATGCAAAGTGATAAAAGTGTGAGATGCATTAAGTACAGAACATCAGAAAGAACACTTAATATGATGTCTGCAAAGAGATTAAGAGCTTGCTAAGACCACTAAGATAAGACACATACAAAAAACCCCAAAAACCCAAAACAAAGCAACTTCATTGTTATCTAAACACGTATCACAGGATAATGTGCAATTTGCTGAACAATGTAAGAAAGGGATTGACTGCAGCCTTCAACCAGCAAAAATAAATAAGGAAAGAAAGTCTGAAAGTATGAAAATTATGCAAACAGACAGCCTTGCAATATAATTAACTATATTATTTGAAACTTAACCCTATTATAGTGCTCTCACTATCCCATCTTTCAGATGGGTTTTCAAGTAAGGTTTTCTTTGGTTGTTCCTCAGAAACCAAACCAAACACTGACATCTCTGAAATGCACATTCCTACAGAACTAAATTGGAAAAAAAAAACCTGTTTAGGGCAGAACTCAATAACTTAAAGGGAGACACTGGCTGGTATTTGAGACTGTCAGTGTGCTCAAAGGATCTGCATAGCTCCCACAAATCCATCACAGTGCTCCCTGATGGTACCCCAGTAAACACCCCAGAATTACTCTGAGCACCTGTGTCTGGGCAGCTGAGCCTCCCTCCTTTCCTCTCAGAGAGTTTTACAAAAGAGTTTTACAAAAATCTACAAACCTGTTGAGCAGGGCCATTAACCAAAAGAGTTTCACAAGAACCAGCTGAACTTTGGAGGAAGAGAGATCATAGTCTTCACTTTATCAACTGATGTAGCTGGACCAGCTGAAAGAGTTCTAGAACACTGATACATTTTCCTCTAACACACAGTTCATATCTCATCTGTGCTCATGGCTGTTTTTCATGTTATTTTGTAAAGGAAGACAGAATTTTTTGCTATTTGGAAAGCTTTTCATATCACAGGAAATAAAACTTTATCTCCTAATCTTACATCACCTTTCAGTCACTGAAAGAATTCTACAAACTACAGAGTGGGATGTGGCAGCTGCTTAAAATAATACATTCATGCTTGTTACAGTCTAGTAGAAAATTGCAATAAAGGGAAAAATTGCAATAAATCACTTAGTACCTCCCATAACGGTGGTAACTGCATAAGTTTAGAATTAGTTATAACTGGTATTTAATGCCAAATATTTCTGACAGCAAAATAATGTTATTTTGGTATTAAAATCTATTTTTCTATATCTAATTCAAGTTCAAGAAAATGCTCCAGGCTGCAGAAGTCACTTTTGGAAGATCTTGACAGCAAAGAGCTTTCTAAATCAAGTATGTTCATTCTGCAAGAAGAGATTTTTAGTTTAATATTTATATCCTGTTATCTGAGGCTAAAAGAATAGACATTTAGTTGAAAATTCCTTTATTTCATTGCACTTAAGTGAATTTAAATAACTTTTAGTGACCCTGGCATCACATGACATATTTAAAGCAGAAAAATTTATACTCACAGCACAGAGGTGCAAATGATGGTGGTTAAATCCTCACACTACTTTGCAGATGGCATCTTTTGAAAGAGTCAATATAGTCAACAACTAATTGTTGACTATATTGACTATAATCAGGAAATTGAGCTGACATTTTAAACCTACAAGATTATTCACTAGTAGTTTAACCATTTATTTTTAACAAAGCTGTAGAGTTATTTGCTTCATTGAATGAAAATAAAACTACCCAAAATACAGGCAAGCTATTTCTACCTTTGCAGCTCCCCAAAAGCTACTGAGCCAACACTTTCAAATTCCCTAGACATGTCACAGTCTTCAGGCACATTTTGCAAAACATTTCAGATACAAAAAGACTTAATATTTGTAAAATAATATTATAAAGGAAACACCTGAAATTGTAGTACTTGAAGGAGAACCAGAGGAGCCAATCTACGAGTTCTCTAAGGGGAATTCATCCAAGGGAAGAGTTACAGGAATTTAGGTGAACCAAACCCTCTTGTTGCTTGAATCATCTGCAAATTAATGTCATTAACTTACTGCCAGTAGTAACAACGACTTTAGATCAACTTTATTCCTGATAGCAAGTGATGCCTTGTGGTCTTTCATCTGAATGGAAGCTCCCTTTTTAATGTTTTGCTCTACAAACATCCAAACCCATAAAGTTTGGATATGAACCCATAAATATATATGTTTGTATATATGTTTGTTTTTATGTTAGTTTGGATATATACCCATAAAGATAACTACCCAAATGCCATTTGTAAAAGACAGTTTCAGTTATATGAAGAAAGATGAAGTCTTCTGCCAGCTGTAAGTAGAAGCAATTAATAATACTACTCTTTATCTTTTATTGAAATTAAAATTCAGTCCTACATTGGAAGTTACTGTCACTTAGTATTTTGGCTCAGCATGACTTTCAGGTTTCTAACAAAACTTTTACCATTTAAATATAAATCTTGTGCCACAAAATATGTCACAATGTTGATACAAGTCCTATTTCTTTATGCAATTTGCACCATGTGAGATTTGTAGATAAAAAATTTAAAAGTAAGCTTGCAATTACTACCAAACATCATCCACATCAATCTTCAAAATAATAAAAAAAAAAAAAAGAAAAGCACATAAATGTCACCCCTTTTCATTAATTTTGGTCAAAATCCCTGTTTGCTTATCAGCCAGAGGGTTTCTGAGATATTTCAATAATATCCAGGAAATCAATCTTACATGAAACTGAAGGAAAACATCTAATGTCATTGAACAATAAATATCAGTTCTGTCAGTGGCTTACCTTTGAGCTGAGGCCTTAGGATGTTTCTCTTCTAGTTTCCTCACCAGTGCCACTGTCAGCTGTGTAGTCTCCCCCAGGGGATCTGCAGGCATTAAATGGGCGTCCAAAGGTCCTGAAAGTTGTTTCTGATTGGGGTTGCTGACATTTTTTTGCAGAACCTAAGAGATGAAAGTACAACCATGTAATTTATATATTGCTAATTAAAATAATGTGTGTCTACTTTTTCAAGCAAGGCTGTTGATTAGCAGAAAATGTCAGAAATACAAATAGCTATGTTAAGATGCATCAAGAGGCACAAATCTAGAGATCTAGTGGTTTGGGTTTTGTGGGTTTTTTTTGTTGTTTCTCTTTCTTCCTTAAGTTTTTCCACATAGAAAATAAGAAATTTCAAAAATTTGTCCTACATGGTCTATGAGCATAAATTGTTCTGAGACACAAATATATGTAATTTTTTTATTCCTCTGTAATCCCACATGTAACTATTATTTGCCTAATATATAAATACTTTATTAAATTAAGAAATCAAATGGGTTTGTTTTTTTTTTTTTAAGGAAATAAGCTGACTTCCACACTGATATTTCTCTTTTCAAAATGTGTTTTTGAAAGGACTGTCTCTGACCTGCCTCTGGCTTAATACTGTGACCTCTTCTGCTGAGCTGCTGTCTATCTCCTGATGAGCTGCAGACCAGGCCCCATGGTGAATACAGTTTTCTGTCTGGGTCACCTCCTCTCTTTCATTTAGCTCCTCTAGGTAGGTCAGGACAAACTCAGGGTAAGCCTGAGGAAAGGACAAAGGCAGAGGAATAATGAAGAAAAACATCAGCTACATCAGCAGAATCACAACAGTCTAAACACCAGGGAACAATGGGAAAAGTGGCTGTTGATGTACCAATGTCATAGAAGCTCCTGCATGGACAGAACTTTGTGTTTCACAAAGTTTTTTAACTCAGGGTGAAATAATGACCTTTTTATATGGACTAAAATGAAAAGCCAAAAATATCTGGGTATTGTAGATATCAATTTCAGAATAAAGACCAACAGTTCTCAAAATGAAAATTCTTATAAATACAAAGAAATAAAATTTTGTATCCCTGTCTTTTGGTAATATTCAATTAGTTAAAGGCAACATTTTGATACATTTCCATGTGAAAATGACATCTTCTGAAATAACAACACATCATGTACAGAAAAAGCTTTCCTGATGGTTTTGAAACCTGAATAAATTTTACTGTTTTAATTCCTCAATTAAGTCAATTTGCCTTATTAATGCTCTTTTGATCCTTGCTTATGTGGCAAAATAAAAAATAGACAGACAATCACAAATTACAATCTGTTGAATTTGAGGAATTGACATCTCTTAACATCTACTCAGCCTTGTAAATGTGTTCAACGTTATTTCTTTACCTCAGTCCCTGAAAAGGCACCGTGGCATTTTCTCAGGTGCTACTTCAACTCAAGCAGTACTCAGTCCACTGTCCTCATGATGAAACTGGCAGAACCTTTGCTTACAGAAAATATTCTTTATTTATGATGGAAATTCTAGGTTCTGTGAGCACCTGTGCTATTTTTTAACAAAAAATATATAGATATTAGATAGACTAAATTAGACCAAGACCAGAAACTACGAAAATGACAGGTAACACTTTAACAATTGACATCAATAATTTATTAAAACCTTGTGGTTATGGAATGAAATGTACAACAAGTACAAGAAAAGCCACATTTTTCTGTTTCATCACTTATTAGTGAATAAACATAAGTAATTTCATTTATTTTAATAAAATAAATATTTATAAAATTATTTATTTTATTAAAATAAATATTATTTATTTTAATACTATAGTATTAAAATAAAATAAAAATTTTATTTTAATACTATAGTAGTTAAACACTTGGGCATATTTTCCAAAGCCAATTCTGAATGAGCAACCCAAAGATTCAGTAAACATTCTAAGCTCTAGTGGAAAGCAAAATAACAAGACTTTGAGTTCTGATAAGACTTTTTTACTTGTATCTTAAGAATAGTCATTGATAATAAAATATTTTGTTGTTTTGATCGTGATTTATACTGGAAAATTTCAACAGTTTAGCTTTGGTTGCATGACTTTTTCTTGAGCCTTCTCTCAGACTTTTCCCATGAGTGCAGTCATTTTCAATTTAGGACCACTTATATTTTACTTTAAAATAAATCCCTTCAATAGCAAGAATACAATAAACAGTGGGGCGCTTTTATTTCTTAAGGAAAAAGTTCTTTGCCGATCAATAACAGTGCCTATCCTGCTGTTTATCAGCTTGTAGAGACAATATAATCTGAAACATTTATCTCCTGCTGCATTGTTCCACCCACATTTTAATTCTGAGCAAATAAACTCAGAATTAAACTAAAATATTCATAGTATGTTTTCAGTCTTGTCTGTGTGAATAATGATGTAAGATTGGATTTCTTTAAATAAATTCTTCCCCTACAAGCACTTCACACTCCCTTTGCCACGAGTGCTGCTAAGGAAAGTGATTTTGGGTGGTTTCCTCATCCCTTTTCACCATTTCTGCCTGGGCCTGTGGCATTGCTGCTCATGTGACAGAAGAAAGCATTTGTCAGCCATGCAATGACTGCAAGCAGAACACAAAATTAACAGAGTGAAATTATTGCCCATAGCAGTACTCAGATGCAGTTCCCTTTGTGGCACACCTGTGCCAGGATGCCAGCAGCATCCCTGGGAATTCCTGGGAATGCCTGGCACAGGACCACGTGTCTGCCTTTCCTTTACACTGCACAACCTCCCCGGGTGTTCCAGGGAACCTCACTTCTTCTGCAAAGTGAAGAAACAAAGCAAACTCCCAGTGCAGGATGCAACAAAAGCCTCAAACCTTCCCAGGATAAGAAAACTCATTTTCCAGCTTGTTTAACCCTAAAGCAAATGCTATATTTTGGAAATTTCTATTTCTGGTCCAAAATACATTCCACCAGGTCTAGCATATATTTTCCTTTCACAGAACACCCTTATGATGCAATTTATTGTAAAATACATGTTCAAAATTCAGAGCATGTTAAAGGCCTTGATTAGCTTGCTTGCTTTCTAAAGTTGATAATTGACTAATACTTTCATTTATTTGTAGTTTTAAATTTACTTTTTAGCAACTTGTATTTTGTTTAAGTTGTCCATAAGGTTTACCTGAATAAGAGCATATAACCTGACCTTTCACAAATATGGATAACATTAAATATTAATATTTTGACTAAAATGTAAAGGAAAAATATCAAGATCAATTTGTTCTTGCTGCTTAAGAATAGCTTTCAAATAAGGAAAAAATATCAGGATTGAATTATGACTCGACATCTCAAAAACACTTGATGATTTTCCTGGCTTTTTTCAAAACAAACCAGTAGTTTTTTACATAAGTATTTCCACATAAGTATTTTCTGATTGCATGGGGTGGAGTGTATGCATAGAGGAGGGGATGCTCATGGCAAGCAGTAGGTATTAGCTCCAAGAAAGCCAGTTTCCTCCTCAATCTGGATGTGTCAAATATCATTACCCTGTATTGTGCTGCTTTCCTTTATGTCAGCTTTTGTTGGCCTACATATGCTGCAACTTAAAATAACATGACACTACAGATAAAGTGAATGTGAAATATATGGAGAAACACAGCATTTTCCAAAGAGATCTGCTATTAACCATTACCTTTTTTCCTTATAAAAAAACACAGGCAAGAAGCAAGCAGTGTTATAGTTATTAACTCTCAGAAACTTCACAAATATCTCTCCTTGTAATATGCAAACTACAATATTTTTTTGTATAAATAACAATCAGTGTGCATTGAGAAATAAAGAATGGTGCAGCTGTCAATTTTTATTTACTCATCTGGATCATTCTGGAACAATTCCAGACAACAGACAAAAAAATGGGAACCATGGTCACCATTTCTTCAGACTGTTGGAGTTAAACACTCCATCTGACCAAACACACTGGAAAGCAATATATTTTTTACAGGAAAATATTTTTGTTTTAATCAATAATCTATTTTAAAAGGATTATTTTCTTTAATCTTGCAAGAGTAAGGACAACCAAACCTAACCAAAGAACCTTTCACTATTTACTACAGCTTGGCCATATTTGTTCAATAAATGAATTCTTTGTATTTTGTGCTTGTTAACTGCTAATAGCAAGTGTTAATAACATATCCAGTTTGAGCTCAGTGGTCTTAATTTCTACCCCAGAATGTGTTTTAAGCTTTTGTTAATAAAGATGTATAAAAGCAGAGAAGCAAACAACCCATTTTAGACACAACTCACTCTTTAGATTTTTTTAGTGGCCTCACTTCTAAACACTGACCCTTTGTTATTACAGGTTACTACACAGATTAAAGAATAAGGCCCATTTTTGGTCATAATTGAAATAAATAAATAAGAAAAGCACTGCAAATCAAGAAACAAAGCATTGAAACCAAAATTAAACAAAAAATTCTCAATTAAAATTATGAATAGCATCTGTTCAATTTTACAGGCTTTTAATAAAACACAGTATGTTTCTGTTCTCTCATGAAATGAAAAATATTTATGAAAATAACATGAAAAACAAACAATGCAGTAACATCACAAGACCAAAACAACAATTCATTGAAAGCTTCATTTTGAAAAAGGGAACACAAAAACAAATGAGAAAAAAAACCTCACAAAAATCCATTACTTGGGAAATGCAAATATAATGTAATGCTTATACTGTTTCCAAAACCTATATTTTACCAGAGCTCAAAAACAAATTAGCAGATAGAATAGTTAGTATTTATACTTCAAATAGCATGATTTCACCAGGAAAGAACACTTGATTTCTGAAGCTAGCATGATAAATAAGCATCTAATGCAGTAAATAGAGATGTGGACAAGAATCAAGTCCTCTGCAGCTAATTCTATTGAATAAAAGAATTGGGAAATGAATCATGCCTTAAGACTTTTTGGAGTGAAAGTGAATTAATGTTAATAATAGTGCAAATTAAATCAGATAAACTACCTCAACCAGAATAGTTTTCCAGCTCTATATGATACTGACAACATTGGAATTTTTAAGTCAGGTTCAATATTATTATATTTCCCATTATTCTTTTACAGCATTTGAATGCAAACCACATTAATTAAGGAAGAACAGATTTCTGAAAATATTTTTCTGTCTAAAACAGACCAGTTTTGTTGGAAATTACCTACAATGCAACTCCTAGCACTTGTGGGCTGACCAAAAGTCACAGCATATGAGGAAGGGCATTGTGCAAATGCCTCTAAACCAAGCCAGGGCTGGGGCATCACCTGCCTCTCTAGGAAGCAGCTCCAGCACTTGACCACCTCTCCATGAAGAAATGCCTCCTCATATCCAGTCTGAACTTACCCCAGCACAGCTTTGAGCCATTTCTACTCATCACTGGATCCCAGGGAGAAGAGACTGCCATTGTCTCCTCTTACCTTCCCCAGGAAACTGTGGAGAGCAATGAGGTCACCCCTCAGCCTCCCTTTCTCCAAACCAGACAAGCCCAAACTCCTTAGTGACCCCTCACAGCACGCCCCTTCCAGCCTTTCACAAGCTTTGTTGCTCTTCTCCTGCATTCAAGGACCCTCCCATCAGATCTGTGGGGCCCAGAACTGCACAAAGCCCTCGAGGTGAGGCCCCACCAGGGCTGGACTCAGCAGGATCATCAGCTCTTGTGCTGGGCTGGCTGAGCTGTGTTTGATCCCCCAGGATGGAGTTTGCTCTCCAGGCTGCCAGGGCACACTGCTGGATTCCACCCCCAGATCCCTGTCTGTAGGGCCAACCCCAGACTCTCCTCTCCCAGTTCACACCTGTGCCTGGTGTCACTCCACCCCAGATGGAGAATCCAGCATTTGGACTTGCTAAAATTCCATCACACTGATCATCCTCCAATTCTCCAGTCTGCCTGGATCCCTCTGCAAGGTGCCTCATCTTTCAAGAGAGCCAACGGCACATCCCAGTCTGGCATCAGCTGCAAACCTGCTCGTGGTGCATTCAAATCATTGCATCAAATCATTGCATCAAATCATTACTTCAAATCATTGCATCAATTCATTAATAACGATATGGAACTGAAATGGACCCTCAGGAACATCACTGGGGGCTGCTCACCAGCCTGATGGAGCCTCATTCATTTTCTCTACATAATAGATAAGTACCTGAAAATCCAAGGATATATATGTATATACATGTGTAGCATTTCATTTCACTATCTGTGTTAACAAAATACTCATTAAATACATCAGAAAGTAATAAATTTCCCTAGAAGAATAACCTAAACATGATTTTCAACCTCAGAATTGCCTCTGTCTCTGAAGGTTTACCAAAAATATTAGTTTTGAAAGCCTAACATATTGAAATATAAAGATTTTCTAGTAAGGTTCTTGAAACCAGTCCAAATTTTATTTATTTCTAGGTCAAAGAATAGGTGAAAATCAGCTCATGAGTCAAACTACATAAAATGAATAAATTGTCCTTAACTAGTTTCTTCTGGTCACTTCACTACAAACAGTCTTTATAAAAGAGAGACAAGATTTTTATCCCAGGTCTGAAATTTGGGAATGAGACATGCTAAAAAGATACAAAGTAGGTATTCCTGACACTAAGGCAAAACTGAAATCTCCCTGTCAGTCCAACAAGCTCTGCAACCTTAAATAAATGTTAAATTATTTTATCTGTATCAGCTGAACAAAAAAAATCAGATAGTCACAAAACTTAATTTCTACAGACACATCTGCTAAGTTTGTATGACATAAGGTTAAATTTATCTTTACTTAAGTTTTTTTAAACTGAAAATCAGCTTCAAGAAATGAAAAGGCACTTCACACATATTATACCCATATCAATATTTATCATCCCAGTGTTTAAAATACAACTCATATTCCTACTTTCTCTGAGATCTACATAAGCTATGTAACATTTTTTTTTTTGAACCTTGGGTGAAAAAATATTCATGTAAAAAAAAAAAAATCTTTAAAAATCCCTGGAAAATTCAAAAGTCCAAATTTTAAATAAGACTTGGTTTATGCTGGTTTATTTTTTCTTAATTTCAGTTCTCCAGATTTCTTCGTTCTCTGTGGATTTTGATGTTCTATGGCTGTATAAATAATTTCTTTTTAACATGACAGTTGAACAGAGGTTTCTTAAATAAATGCAATTTTATCAAGCTTCAAATAGAAGCTGTTTTTGCCCTGTAGTTTCAGGGTGTTTACAAAAACACATTTCCAAAGTAGTGTCCTACATCAGGCAAGAAAGAATTCTTCACATGCCAATATGCAGACAGTTGCTTAAGGATATAACAGCCAGCCAGGATCATGTGTGTCTGACTTGCATAGCACTTGCTTTAAATGTAAATAAATCAAAACTAGGTCCAGCACACAATCTTATTCAGCTGGGACACATCTAGAGAATGTCTGGCAGAGGTGGGGGGTTATTTTTCCCCCTAAGTGTCAGCAAGTGACAGATCTCAATGACACCCCACGCTATTTTTCTACAGGGAGTACCAAGAAGCAGAAAGATACAGACTTCCTACAAATCTTGACATGTCTCAAGTCCCAGGGTATCACATCAGCCCCTTTAGGTTATTTCAATTTGATCTACATATCCATGAAAATAAAAATCAATGTGCCCAATGGTCTAGTAAAACATTCATCCTATCCCATGCAGCCATTTCTTTTCTGGAAAGTCCAGGCATAAAAGGCACAGTGACCCTTGGAGCTGTGCCACTGGGAACACATCCATCCTAGAAAATGATGGCATGCTGAACGAGGTAATAGGTCTAATTTATTAACAGATCTTCCCCCTTGACTCTTCTGGGACAGCACAGGCCTAGCTTGAGTGAATATTGTAAATACTCACAGGTGTTTTTACAGGAGCCACATAGAAAGAGAGTAGGTGGATTGTTTTTTCAATACCTAAATGAATATATTCCTTTCTATTTACTTTTTTTTTAATAATAATTTTGTCACATCACAAAGACTTCAATTCACCAAAAAAAAAAGTCAGAACATTTCAATGTTTGAGACAAAAATATTGATTGATAGAAGGAGAAAAGCCTTCAGTACTGAATATTAGATCTTTCATGTTATTTAATATATGGGGCCCTGGCTGTGAAGTTCTCTGAAAGCAGTAAGTATTTTCTTCTATTACAACAGTGAAATTTGACAAGATTTACATATTTTAATGGGGGAAGAAGCCATAGAAAAACACTGCACAAAAGAGAGCCAGCAATGCTGAAGATGAGCAAAATATTTATCCACCTGACACATTGCAGGTATACAAAAACACACTCCACTCTTTGTTGGAGGCAGCTAAAGCAGTCCTTCAAAATGTAATTTGCTCTCTACAGGGCCAGAGAAAACTTGGAGCTATCCAGAATATACTGTGCAATAAAAACCAAATAAACACTGTTCTTTTGGAGGGGAACTAACAGAAGAATAAACAGGCATGGGTCCAAACCTGAGATAAAATTTTATATTTCCACTAACTTAAAATCCTTATAAGTTCAGAGGAAGCCAGGTCTGTATTTAGTTCTGGAAACCAAATGCTGTACATTGCATATAATCCCTGTTTTCATATTTTGAACTATCAAAGTGGTTTTTATATGCAAATCTTTATAAACATTTAAAATATTTAATACCCTAGGTATTGAGATGTAATTTAGTGACTAGTTATAAAGCTGGGATTTCATTCCTATCAGTTTAAATATCAAATGTAAGTTGTAACATAATATAGATTGTTGTAGTAACATAATATAGATTGTTGTAGTAACATAATATAGATTATTGTAGTATGGATTATTTACTACATCAGAACTGATGAAACCAAACTACACTGCAGATACACCAATTTTATCCAAAACACATACATTACCCTATATAAAAGAAGAGTTAGTGCAGATGTAGAGCACCTTCCTTTCACATTTTTGTGTTCATTTCCATATGTGCCACCACCACATATTTCAACTGCAGCTGGCTGACCAACAGCAGGCAGCTCTGTACTGCAGCTCAGTTCAGAATCCTTCCAGCCTTCCGATGAATGGAGAAAAAGCAGGAAGAAAAAAAAAAAAAAAAAAAGAAGGTTTGAATAAGTTAAAAGAACCAGAAAATTCAACAATGTGTCACAAATAGAGAGGTCATTATGCCTGGATAACCCAGGATATTAACAGTTGCAGAAAGTGAAACACTATCCACAACTTAGCAGTCAATGAGCCCTGCTCAGAACCAGTGATCTGCTGTACAACAAGGGTGGCATTTTACAGTTCAGTGAGAAATGGAACAGACCCTTGATATCTTCATTTGTCCTTTTTCTGTGCATATTTCACAGTGCAACGATTTAGGGTCCATAACGTGTCACTTGTTATAACTACAGAGTTTACTTGAAATATGTATGCACAGGAAAAAAAAAAAAGTTCAGTGAACTGCAAAGATTGCAACAAATCCATACTCTTCCAGCCAATATAAAGTTTTACTCCAAGTCTGAAACAATGTTGGTTAAACATGCCAAAAGTCCAGTTTGAACTATTTTTGCCTCAAATGAGGACATTTATTACAGAATTAGATCATTTAAACCTTGGCTACAGGTCAATAGCTCCAAAATATTTTTTAATTAAACCTCATTTAAAAATAGGAATGGCTATAGAAATAATGTAATTAAAGTGCTTAGTCTTCAGCTTTTACTACACTGACTATAAGGTGAGAAAAATTAGGATGGGAGGAATTATTTTAATAAAGAACATTGTGATAAGTGATAACATTGTACATTTCAGTCCTTCTTAAAAAGCTGGAGTAGAAAATGCCACTAACAGCTGTTGTAGATTGGGAATACTGGTGGGTATTTCTATATACATATTTCTAAGAACATTTTCTGCTTGTACATTTTTTTATGCACAACCATAAATAACCATTCTGAATCACTGATTAAGAAGTTACATTAGGAGAATGTCAGTCTGCAAAGATAGTTTCTAATTTCTAATATTTGCTGTGTGAATACACTTGGAAATGTTTCAGATAACTTCATGCTACAGAACAGCAAGGGATAAAAACAATTATAATTGAAGTTTACTGTGGACTGTAGAATGACAGCAAAACATTATTTTGATCAATTAAGCATGAAATGTTTCAGCAGTATATCCAAGAACTGGACTACATGATTTTACAAGTTCTGATAAAGATGAGTATCTAAACTTTCACAGGTTTCCACTGTCTTCTGCTTCCAACGGCCAGAAATGAAAACATCTTAAGTTTGTCCTGAATTGCTGATTTGACCAGAACAGGAAATACTGAAAATCAAAAAAATGCCAGTTTCATGAGTTTTCCATACAAAAACATTTTAGTTGGATCCAAAGGAGCTTTCAGACTGCCCTGTGCTTATGTAACTCAACTTCTGAGGGTTCTATGCTCAATTTCATCTTCCTCTTACATGCTCTGTGTACAGGTTGCTTTACATAGCTCCATAAATAAAAGTTTTCATGCAAGAGAAAGACAGGTGAACCTCAGTTAAACAGAATATTAAGATGAAAAGTGAGACCTTGAAGTATTTGGAGGGGAGGAGGAGGAGCAGGGAAGGAAGTTTTTAAACACAATTAGAATTTTCATTACTCAAAGACTATTGGTCATATCATACTCAAATCTGATATGGACAACATAGCTGGAGAATGAAATGAGACATTGTATTTTGGGTCCCTAAAAAGAGCTGTATTACCAGATGAACTTTTCCAAAGACAAATTTATAGAATAAATCATCTACTAAAATGAGTTTAAGTCATTTTGCCAGTAGCACTAGATACTTCAGAAAATGCTTGCCTTTTATTTTTTTTCCCCTAAATAAAAACAAAAAGAAAAAAGAGATTGTGCTTAGGTCATTTCAAAAATCTATCAATATTCAGTTTTGATAGGATCATTGGAAACTAATCCTGTTTACTTTATATGTTTCAAGAGTAATGTGAATGTCCCTCTTAAACTGCAGGGAAAATGGAACTGAAAAGAAACATTTAGAAAGCACATAGACTGAGCTTTCAGTGGCTTTGGATGGTCAGTCACATGAGGCCAACAAGGAGAATGTTTCCATTTAGGTGTATCAGTCTCCTAATAGCAGAAATAAACAATTAGGAGTTGAACTAAAATCTGCAAATCACTTAGACACATAACTTGCTGTGTACACACACGACACTCCCAGAACAAGCTGTTTGTCCTGTAATTCTTGGCAGGTATCAAAACTCCAAATAATGGTTAGTGTAGCACCATCCCAGGCTGAAGCAGCTAATTGGGTAAATATTCCTTGTGCTGAGTAAATGATGTGCTACTCACAGTATCAGCACCTCCCTTCAGATGGATCCCCCAGCACCAGGAGCTCACATGGAGCAGGGAACTTGGCAATATGTTAATGCACTCGATGAGTGGGGAAAGTTTCTGTTGTTGCCAGACCTTTGACTTGAACTTGATAGGGCTGATTTGGCATCCAGAGACTGGTTATATTCATCAGGAGGTGAAGCTTCACAACAAAGATAATGTGGTGGAAGCAATTAGTATTCACAACATCAGTAATAGGTCTTCAGCATCTGACTGTGGGCTAAGCAAGGCTTTAATAATATTTGGTATGTAACATGCTTTTTAAAAAGTAAATCATGAAACTATTTTGATTTTATGCTGAAATATCACCTGGTTCACATGTAGAATTTTTTTTAAAATGTACTCCAGTTTTTTGTTTAAGGTTCACAAATATACATTTGAAAGCTTTTCTAAGCTTTCAAAGAGGTTAAATACATTTGCTTTCAATTAAAGTGCACGATAAAGTGGCACAAGCCAGGTTTCTCCTTTTCTTCAAGAGTTAATTTGAAGTTCTTCACATTTGCAATTTATGGCATCCAATTCTGCTACATAGCTCAGCAAGAAGTCAAGAAGAGGATAGCAGTGGTAATTTCTGCCCCATTTCCATCTCTCCAACATGGTCCCTGCTAAGAAATAAAATTATTACTCCATGCTAGCTGATAACTTGGTTTCCAGGACCCTGTTTTGACCCTTCTCTCTAGAATTTGGATCTCAGCTTCCATTTGAATTCACTCCCTCTGCTGTCAGTGGAGAGAACAGCCAGCAATTCTCCCCTTTTGGATGGTAATTCTCCCTGTTTGGTCCATGTGGGCAGTCCAGTTCAAGGTATGGCCCTGCTTTACCCCATTCACATTCTAGCAGAGTGGAAAGCCAACAGGGAAATGGAGGATCTCATCAGCTCCACGGCTTCAGAAAATGTTTCATCAAGAAAATGCTTCTGTAAGGCTGTGGAGAGAAATGGGAGGAAAGAAAAGAGAAAGATTAAGTCACAGAATCATTCATGGTGCAAGGTATAACTTTTTAAATTCTGTTTCTTTTTTTTTTTTTCTTTCTTGTTTTGATTCTGTTGTGCTTCTGCTGCACTTCTCTTCACTCCTGGATTTCTCAGCTTCTCTGAGCTGAGCTCCTTCTGGATATCCCTCATGGGGAGTTCTGTTTATCTCAGTTCTCTGGATCAGGACAAAAACTCCAAAGCTCATTAGGATCTTGTTCCTTGTGTTTATTAGGATGTTATCTCAAAACTTGGCAGGTCTCTCCAGACTTTTGCTCAAGTTCAATTCATTCTGCCCTTTTGGATCACTTTGGGCTCTGAAGGAACAAAATGGCCCCGAACTTCACAGTTCTTTTATTTTTATACTTATTCCTATCCAATTAACAATAGACACGTAAATTATTTTTCTTAATGACCCAATGACCCAATGATCCAACAGCTGTGTTCTGCACTGTGGCATTTTCTATCCAATCACTTACTACTACCCAAAAACCTCTAGAAGAAGAAGATAAAGAAGAAAGAACAAGGAAAAGAGACAACACTCTAAATCCTCCATCTTTTCTTCTGCTTTCTAAACTGAACTCTAAACTAACTTTTTCACCCAGTGACTTAAAAAACTCTCTAATCTACACACTCACACTTTTAGCTTTTCTATCTAAATTTCACAGTTGTTTTCATGTAACACCATGAAAACATGGCCATAAATTTCATGTTCTATGAAATTCAGTGTTCTTTCTCCTGGATCTCAGAGCCAGGCATCAGAGACAAGGGCACACACTCTGTTTTAGACTCCAACACAAGGGACTTTAGGAGTTTATCTACTCCAAAGTTCTGTTCAGAGCTGGGACAGCACTGACTTCAAACCTCGTTGCTCAGTCGTGAGTTCTTTCAGATCCTGAGAATCTTCAAGGTCTGAGATTCCATAATTCCCTTTTGGTACCTTGTTTCAATGTTTAATCATCCTTAATGGGAACTCTTTTCCTCCTGCAATCACTAAACATCCTCTTTCAAACCTCATCTTTCATTCCCCCAGCACTGACCTCCAAATATCCTGTGGATTGCTCTCACTATTAACCTCCCACAAGTAATGCAAGGCTCCATTAGGTGTTCCAAAGCTACCCAATGAAACAGGACAGGAACACAGGGCTGAATTACAGAGGGGAAAAAACCCTCAGAAATTAAATCTAACAATTGAATCCTGATTCTGAACAAAAGATATTTGGAATAAAATCCTAGAACCAAGTGATTCTATGCTAATATAACTTGTTCTAACTTCAGCCTTCCCTGGGAAAACTTACTGATGGAGGTAATTTATCAGAACATCTGAATAGATGTAAAGAGGTATTTTAAGTGAATAAAGTTTAGAATCAGATAGGAGTGGTAGCAGTTTCCAACAGGTTTATATTTTAGGAATTGTCTGATATTCAGTCATATTTCTATATGATATTCTGATATTCAGTTATATTTCTATTCCTTAGGTATTTACAGGGCATTCATAAGGACAGTAAATAGTCTGAAATTCCAGTGTTATTTTCTGCCATGTCTTTTTCAAGGAAGATTAGTCAGAAGTTTTCAGTTCTATCTTTACTTTTCCTTATGACTTTCATTCAGCACCTTACACTTCCATGACCACAGGGCATAGACACCACAATTCCTTCCAAGTACAGTAAATCTTTCTCTGTCACTTGATCAAAGTACAAGGATAAAAAAACCCAAAATCCAACAAAAAGACAACTCCCCTGTCCCCTACTGTGTGAAAATTAGGGAAGAGGAAAGAGGGAAGAGGGAAGAGGGAAGAGGGAAGAGGGAAGAGG
>NC_031774.1:1750009-1767171 GCF_001522545.3 Parus major | reverse complement strand
AAGAGGAAAGAGGAAAGAGGAAAGAGGAAAGAGGAAAGATTTAACATCATTTTTCCCCATGATGACTTTTACAATCATCGCACTGTCAAAATTACAGGAACTAGAGTTTATCTCATAGCAACTAAACTAAGGAGTATCATTTTGTGGTATCTTGTTTCTGTCTTAACCTGAGAAATTATTTTTCCTGCCTAGCATAAATTCCCACGTTATAAAATTCAATTCTCTTTGAAATTCAACTTAGACCAGCCTTTTCAGCTTTGAAGAATCCACAATGATTGTTATAAGAGAAAAACCCAAAATCCAGCAAGAGTGCAAATACAGTGGAAGCAGAGTCATCTCTCCTTGTTGCCCTTCTATTGGCATTTCAAAAATGACTTTTAACTTTGTTTTGGGCTTTAAAAACTTCAAATAATTTTACAGCATGTTCAAGACTATCACCCCATCAATTACAGGGGAATTAATGAGATAAAACAGTCAAAATTGCAGACAGAGCCAAAAAAGTTTGTCAAGTTCACAAAAAGCAAGAAAAAAATACATAGATTGTTTTATTGTGCCATGCAAAACTATTGTATCACACATCCCAGACAGGATGCCATTATGACATTTCTGAGTTTTCCTTAAGTATTCATAAGATAAATATCAAATTCTCTGAAATAAATTTGCAAAACTTAGAAAAGAGTATAAGGCATCTAATAAAAGCCCACAGGGAAAAAAAATAGAGAATAAAAAGGGTTTATTCACTATTTAGCAAAGCAAAACCTTGTAATATTACAAAGTATATTTGTATACAATATAATGTATATAATATTACAAATTTGTATATAATATAATGTATATAATATTACAAAGGAAAGGCTTCAAAAAGAATGCCAGTGCAGTCAAATCAAAACTGTAGGCAGTAAAAGTTTTTTCATATTTTTTTATATTAACAAAAATTCTCTGGTTAATGTGTTTAACTCATAAATGGGTCTTAATGATTTTCCTCTATTATGCTTTCTCCTGTTCAGAATGCCTTGACTGTTGAATGATTATACATAAAATGCAACAGCATGATGGAAAATCAGACTTGAATTGTGCAAAACACTGAAAATGTCTTGGTATGAATGAAATTAGTAATCTTTAGGGAGAAATTTAAATTGTTCCACATTCTGCAACAGATCAAGAACACAAAGGTGTACACAACAATGCTTCTAAATCTTAGCAGAAATATGCTGAACTCTACAAAAACCCAAAAGCAACTCTCCCCCCAGGCCTCTAAAAAAAGCCCCAAAACATCTGATAAAATTCTGAGAGATTATATCAGCTGATGATTGTCTATCCCAACTTGCTGATTTAGAGATGATCTTCCTCAGTGACAAAAGGACAACAGGCTGTAATTGTCAAGGTTAGCTACAATCCCAGGCTTATACACAAGGATTATACATCCTGAATTCTCCTCTGCTGGATAGGTTTTATTTGGCAATAAAAGATTAAAAGTAACAGCCAGGGGCTCAGCTCTAATACCTAAATCTGAAGACGTTTTTAAAGTACACACATCCAGAGCATGCATCGGAGCTGTTTCCCCTCTTAGTGTAATCCTCTTAGTGTTTTCTGTACCTCACTGAACATGAAGCTTCTGAGAATAAAAATATATTTTATCTGGCACCTTTATCCTAAATTTAGCTTCAAAGGGTCCCTCTTGAAGATACCACATCACAATTTATGATACAGTGTTAATTCCAGATGCAAATCTGTTGGATCCTTTCATCCTGTTTTCTAATATCAAAGCCAGAACATACAAGCACAATTTCTGTTTTTAAGTTTGTATTAGCTATTCCTTTCATGGTATAACATATTTGAACTTGGAATATTCAAATGCTCCAGATCATAAAATGGCTCTGAGATATATTAGATCACTGTGAGGTGATAAAATATAAAACCACTGCACAATAAACAGTGTTTAAGTTGACTATTTTAAAAAAAAATGCTAAGCAAATTCACTATTCTGTTTCCAAAATGAAGTAAAACTCAAATATTCAAGTAATGGAGGTACTAATCACTACTTCTGTTTGCATCCTCCTTGTGCCCCACTGAGAAGGGGGCCCAGCAGTCCCAGTGCTGCCTACCAAGATGTACAGTTATGGAATCAAACTGGAAATTTCTCCAAAAGGGATTGTGTTGATGTGGCCACGGTGACAAAATGCTGGGTAAAGACCCTCTAATCAAAACTGGGCACATTCCTCCAAGACAAGTCAGCTGGCTCCTCCACTGTGGTCAGGAACAGCCATGGAAGTGAGGCTCACCTCACATCACTTGAGACAGCAACCTCTGAGCCAAGCCAGCTCTCCAGCTGCTGAGAAATAAACACCAGTGGAGTGCACTGCAGAAAACCTGTCCAGAAATTGATTTTAGGATGAAATTGATAGCTCTTTACAAATGCGTACTCACCTCAGCTAAATATAGAAAAAGCCCAGATAACCCACAGTAGAGAACTACTTTATGCCACTATGGTTATCAATTCTAGTTCAGTACCTGTTAGGGATAAATGGCCTCTTTATTTGGGATGAGTTTAATTGGTAAATAAGAAACATTGTGACTACTTGTTACACGCACAAATATGAGGCCAAATAATTGTATAAAAACCAAATTTGCTTGTGCAAATCTCAACTGTTCTTAAAAAAGCCAGCCAGTGGGCAATAGCAACAAAAGACTTAAAAATTAATTCAGGTTTTTACTGTGGTAGATAATTTTCTTTCTTGGCTAGTACTTAAGACTCAAAATGTACATATAATAGTACTTATATAGACCCTAATTCTGCAAAATCACATACACTTATGGCTGCTTGTCATCCTGGAAATGAGTGAAGCTGCTCAAAGACCTGGTGTTGACTGCTCAGAACCTGGATGTCCAAACACTTAAAGGATCGAGGTTGTACCAGGGACAAAAGCACACATAAGACATCATAAGGCATTAATAAAGTCGTGTAGCCTCAGGTTTATCCTATTGGTAATTTTATCTTAAGATAATTTTTAGCAAATGCCAAAGCAAGTGTCATTTTGTTTCTCAATTCCCATTAAGCATTGAATTGAAATAACCCATTAAACTTCTGTAATCAGGAATGGAGATCACATTCCTATTTATTTTAGGACACACCCTGTTATAAATTTAGTTTTTAATCAGATTTTCATTGTTTCAACAGGTATAAAAATTAGTTGCATTATGCTACATTCTTTCCAGTCACCAATTAGCACCAACAGGGAAATTCGTTCTCAAGACCAGCTTTTCAGTGCTTGAATTTTTTCTTTTAAGTTTCTTTCTCCCCCCTGTTCCCCTAAGCCCAATTACTCTATTATATCAGAGAACCTTGACAAAGTAAGAATTAATGCACTTGTCACATCCAATCAGCAAATAAAAATTAGGGCTCAGAAAAGTTGTATAAATAAACTGTAACATCACCGTTTCCAGGCACAGTTGCACTGCCAAAGGTCATCCTCAGAACATGATTTAAGGGAGACCTGGATATAGAAATCACATCAAAGCTGACCTTTGAGAAAAATCAAACAGCTGCAAAGCCAGTAATGAGATTATCCATACAGAGCCAGTCCACATGGCAGCGAGTGCTCTGCAGAGTGAACTAAGAGAGGAAATACCAACACCTGGATTGCATTTTTATGTGCTGGGCAGAGAACTCACAACCTGATACTTGTCTGAGATTAGTTCATGTGCTTCCAACTCACACACCCAGCAGCCAGATTTCTGTCTTTTTGAACCTATAGGGTGTGGGGAATAATTCCATGAGATTGATATCTTTGTGCTAGATTTATACTGTTAGAAATGAAAACTGTTTGTAAAGAGACACATTTGAACTATATGGTGGTGTTTACCCCAATGATAAAGTTGATGATTGGCTAGTACTTATGATTTATAAACATTATAAATGTCTTTAGGGAATTATGAATATTCTAGAATTATTTACCTGAATTCAATGAAGAAATTTCCACTGAAGACTGTTAGTGTTCAGAGACCTATTACAGTTACATATCTGAAAATATTGAATCTGTTAGAAAAGTAGGAACAATGTGCTCTATTTTAATCGAAGGATATTTTAAGAGATTTGTCTTAAAATTCATTGATTTGTTTCAGATACAAGTCAGAGCTATGAAAAGTATTATTCAGATAAATTCTAATAAATAATTTTCTATGTCTTTTCCTTTAATATGTACATTTTATTGTATTTTGTGCCTAAATTATTTCCACCACACTGGCATTTTTTTTCCTGCTGTGGATTTGGGTATTGCAGGACAGATAATCAGAAATTAAATGTTTGGGGAGCTTATTTGGGTTTTTTGGGTGAGGAGGCTTTTTGTTTGTTTTTAAATCCTCTTTTTTTTTTCCTTGTAATTATGTGGTATGTTTGATTTTTACTGCAGGAATATTGTGAAAGCAGCCTAACTTAAAAACTAAACAAACCCACTTTTAATTAACTGTGGTGAAATAAGCCAGTATTAGTTGTCAGTTTGACCTTACAGTAAGATTCAACGGACTGAAATATAATTTCATAACACACTAAAAGAAACACAGCAAAATGTGTAAAACATAAATGTATAAATTGTACAAAACAGAACAAGTTATTTGCTGAATACATGAATTTTCTTCTGAGTAAACCAATCATAAATTGATGGGATAAGAGACAGGAGAGACAGAGAAAGACTGTTTTTGAAATTAGAATACTATAACTGCTCATTATAAATCATGTAATAGTCCACCTCTGATTTTCCATCGAGTTATGAACTAATTTATTTTATTGCTTTAACACAGGTCATTTGAGTATGGATAACAGAACATCCAGAGCAATCCTTTCCTGATGTAAGAAAGAGTCAGACTGGCTTATATCAATTATGAAATAAAAAAATAATTATGTTTCAGTTAGAATCTGTTCTGAACAATGACTGGAAGATTTGCCACTGAGTAATTTTTATCTTACTTTCCAATTCTAATTGATTCTGAATTTACCCATAGGATTACTGAACCTAGATTTAGGACAGGAATTAAGGAAAAAAAAATCAATTAGCTTGATCATTTGTGTGATCAAATATTCAGATCACAGCCAGGCTTTTAAAGGTAACTCATTGTCTAGGGATTCAGACAGGTACCAAGGAGCTCCTTCAAAAGTGTCTTGTTGCTTAACACATTTAATTTCAGCAGATGTAGGCATTTCACTGTAGCACTAAAAATTAACTAACAAAAAAACCCCTCAAAAAATAAAACAACTAAAAATTAACAAACAAAAAACACTCAAAAAATAAAACAAATCAGCAAGTGCCTCTCACCCCTCATAGAGTGCCATTTTCATTTAAATGGACCACCCTACAAAATTATTTAATTGCTTCTCTTGAACTTGCTTTTATCCACGATTTTAAGAAATTAACTTAGCTTTGATGCATTTCTTCACTTTCATTCAGCTTCTGAGTAACAATGAAGATAATTAGTGTATGATTCAATTTCAACCTAAGAAAGCAGCCTAAATATTAAATGATTAAATACTTCTGAAGCTGGTAATACACACATTTAAAAAGGTTTTTGGGCTAAAAAATTTCTAACATTTAAAACTGAGAAAAAAAACAAGGAATGTTACTTCTGTATAGCAGAAGGGACATTCAAATCCATGTACAAAGTTTTCTTCACACCTCAGAACTGGTCTCTTCGCTGGAAAACATCACAGTCCTGGCTTTCTGCAGTTTATTTGTGATCCAGTAAAAGTGAGAGCTTGTAACTTTTCCTCCAGAGATGTGAAGGGTATTTTAGTATCATGTGATATTAGACAGAAGTTTGTACACAGCTAAAATTTTCTTTCACTATTCCATTGACATAACACTTTTTTTTAAGTTGTAATGATTTTAAGGCTTTTTTTAAGCTAAAAATTATTAATAAAACCAAAACCTAATTTCTCACTGATTGTAATTTAACACATTAGATTCTAGAACCCTAATAAAAAATAATCTTAAAATAATACAGTGAAAAACACTGAATTTGTGAGTTTTCACAACTAGAGTTTTAGACATGAGCCTAGAAGTTTCTTGTCAATATGCAGGACCAAGACATATAGCACAGCAAATAATTGATAGTGCCTATATAAATGTCCTTAGGAAATCAATAAATCTGTGCAAATCAAAGATATATTGAAGGAAATAAACCATGATAAGCATGTAGCACAGCTTGGATTTATCCCAAGGAGGGAAAGGGAAATGCTTTAGTAGGCCAATCTTTATAAAGCTTTACCAATTTAGCTTGCTTTCTACTCTTATTGGTGCTTAAGAGGTTAAGACTTTATTTGTGAAAACAGAGAGAGAGAGCGGGGAATCGTGTTGTCTGCAGCTTCCTAAGTCTCGCTTAAGATCCTTTTCAATTACCATCCATTTCTCCTTTAAAAAGGGACAAAAAAATAGAGGAGTGGAAGCAGGTCAGGGCAGCCTGTGACAATGACAGTGTGATGGGCTCGGGCCCCCCGTGGCGTTTCCATCTGCTATCATTAAGGTGACTATTCAGACATGAAAAAATCCCTCTCGCTGTGCTGACAGGCAGACATCAAGAACTATGACAAGGCATTAAGACAGAAAGTAGAGACAGAGATGTCATATCCCGCAAACAATCCTGCCTCAAACAAGACCTCTAAAATTTTATTGGAATTTAAAATCAAAATCAAAGGGCTTTTACCTGGGGGTTATCAAACTTCCCCTCGCATTAGTTTGACAACGAGGATGCTGCTGACAGCCGCAGACACACTTAGCTCCTACCTGGATTCTCTACCACAAGAAAACCAATTTTTAAATGGTTTTCTCTTTTCTCACTCTTCGATTAAAGCGGAGCTTTAATTCCTGCCCTTTTCCCTCCGGGAAGCTGAGTGGGAAGGAGGGCTGGCGGTCAAAAGCTCGTTAAGAGCCGAATCCAACAGTGATGATAATAATAAAAAAAATAAACTAACAAGGCGATATTTTAACTTCCGTGATAAACCGGCTCTGCTTCCCGCCGGGACAAACGATCCCTGGATTCCCGGGATTCCCGGAGCAGGGAGCGGGCGGTGAGGCGCGGGCGGGCCCGCCAGGGGGAGCGCCAGGACCGCTCCGCTCCCGCTCCTGCTCCGGGCGGGAACCGCGCCAGGCCCGGCTCCACAGCCGCGCTGCACAGCGCCGGGCCGGGCTCCACAACGCCAGGCCGGGCTCCACAGCGCCAAGCCCGGCTTCACAACGCCCGGTCAGGCTCTACAGCCCCGCTCCACAGCGCCGGGCCCGGCTCCACAGCCCCGCTGCACAGCGCCAGGTCCGGCTCCACAGAGTCGGGGCCGGCTCCACAACGCCAAGCCGGGCTCTACAGCCCCTCTCCACAGCCCCTCTCCACAGCCGCGCTCCACAGCCGCGCTCCACAGCCCCTCTCCACAGCCCCTCTCCACAGCCCCTCTCCACAGCCGCGCTCCACAGCTCCAGGCCCCGCTCCACAGCGCCGGCCCCGGCGCGCCCCTCACGCAGCCCAGCCCCGGGACAGGGACAGTGTCACTGCAGCCCCATCCCACACCTTTCCCCCGGCAGCTCCCGTCCTGCCGGCAGCGCCTGCAGCCACCCGCGCCGTGCCGCCCCAGCCTAAGGCAGCGCTCGGCCACGGTGCCGCCGTCCTGCCCCTGTGCCACCGCTCCCGGCGCTGCCACCGGCTCTGGGGGCCCAGTGCCGGGACACGAAGCCGCGGGAGCCGGACCAGAGGAGGCCACGGAGGTGCTCGGAGGGCGGGAGACAGGCTGGGAGTGTTGGGGCTGTTCAGGAGAAAAGAGGGCTCCAGGGGGACCTCGTAGAACCTTCCAGTCCTGAGAACGGCTGTAAGAGAGCTGGAGAGGGACTTCTGACGAGGGGCAATGGCTTTAAACCTAGAGAGGGGAGGGTTAGATGATGTATTAAGAAGAAGTTGTTCCCTGTGGGGATGGTGAGGCCCTGGCACAGGTTGCCCACAGAAGCTGTGGTTGCTCCATCCTTGGATGTGTTCAAGGGCTGGGTGGGGCTTGGAACAACCTGGGATAATGTGGAAAGTGTCCCTGGCCCTGGAACAAGGTCACTTTTAAGATCCCTTCTAACCCAAAACATTTTATGATTCTGCGATTATCCTAAATCCTCTGAAATGATACTTTGCATCTTAAATCCTCTTCCTTTTGCCACTCTCTTCTGACTAAAAGGCAATTTCTTTGCAGCTACTACAGTGTCTTGAAGCATGACTACTACTTATAATTTGAGTTTCTTCAGTCACAGTGCTGGTGCAAGCTCTTGTCTCCCTTTCTGCTCTACATACCCACATATTGAGTTCCAATATGTTCTTTACATCTCCACCTTCATAACTGTTTCTTTTAGACATGAAATGAATCAGGCTGGAAAACATGCTTTGGTGTTTCTTACTTAAAATAAGAGAAAATGGAAAAGCAATATGTGGATGAGGCATTAAAGACAGGGACTACTTAAACTTATATGTCACTAAAAGAAATATAAGTGTGTAATCATGCCCGTCTTATCTACTCACACCCCATTTTACCACTTAATTAAATTTTCTCCTACTCACACTTAGCAGAGGCACATTGGGAACAAACATGGGAAGGCTTTTGGGGTAGAAGAATATATTAAAAATATCAATTCTCATTTGAGCTCAAGAATGGAGGGTGTATACACACATATCTAGGTTTCTGTATTTTTAAATAATCCACCCACATGCTGATAGGAAATATTGGATATTAAATATTGGAGATTAACTAGACAACAAACAATGTTTTCCACATTGTTATGCCAATTGTCTTGCTATTCCAATACCTATGAATTAATCAAAATCAATATTATGTTCAAATATATATTTAAAGTATGTAATGATTGATCATGGAAAGATAAAGACAATACCCTAACTGTTGAAGTTTCATTTATTGTTCACTTAATCTTGCTTTTTCGGCTTGTAGCAATATGAAAAACAATAATTTTATTGTTTGAAATATGGGATTTTCTATAAACATATTTCTAAGTTTAGTTGGATCACTAATTTACATCATAATATATATATGTATGTATATGTAAGGCACAGTAAAAAAAAATATGGAATAGTGCATTTTCCTCCATCCAGTTAAAGAATGGAGGCTTGAAATTTTAAATTTCAGTAACCACAACAGCTTCAGCCACCAATTTAAGTTCTGGTTTCATATAGAAGAAATGAGACTTTAGAAGTCATCCAGTCTAAAGCAGTGGTTTAGGATTTTTCTATAATCTATAGGTTGAGATAAACCTGAGGCAATTCACACTGGTTTTATAATAAACAAGGCATTTTGCATCATTCTCTCTTTTTATTGAGAAAAATCCAGCTCAGACAGCTGTCTAGTTTATATCAGGAACTTGATTGCTATTAGCAAGAACTAAAACCCAATCAGCCATCATGGTCTCTTAAATAATGAGGATTGTAGCATAAATTCCAATGCAAAAATAATTTCCATGCAAAAATATTTATTCTATTCTGATTATAATGAAAACACTGGAATAATGGGATATATGACACACAAAGGAAAAGCATGAAAGTACCACTTCAAGACTGACAGATTAATTCTTAGAGGTCCAAGACTTGGAGGGAAAACAAGTAGCTCTATTTGTGATAAAATAAATTCAGGAAAAAAGCAGGAGAGAAATCTACATCTAGCACAGGAAATCCCTGAGCCAAACAAAGAAACAACCTGCAACATTTGGAATGGCAACCACATCTCCAATAGCAGCCAAAGGACTGGGACCACAGAAATCCCAGACATCATATTTAATCAGTAACAGAGCTCTCATCCAAGCTCTCTGGAAGTTTGGAACCACGGACTGGGACGGCACTGAAGCTTTATCAGGCAGCATTTATGGGCAGAGGGCTCCAACCCTCACTCACTGTGACTGACCTGGAATTGAGACCTGAGCTGAAGAGGACCTGAATGCCAAGACCACTGAAACCTCCAGAGGCACTTCCAATTCCTGAAATCCTGAGCAAGGGGATGGAAAATAGGTGGAGAGAAGGGAGAAATAAAAGGGGAGGAGAAGCAACTCCCCAGTGGGAGGGGGCATGGGATTGCCAAATGCCTCTCTTCTCCCTGCTAGACAAGACTGACTTTTCCTACAGTGAATGTAGGACTGAAGATGGCAAGCATTAAAATGTTACCAAAAGCTTGAAGAGTTGGAGGAAATTGTGAGGGGAAGTCAAGGGAATGTTGATAAAAGCAAAACACACCAGCAAGGAAACATGCAGGCCAAGAAAGTGTGTGTTACACACCGAATAGTAAAGAAGCTGACATGAACTTCAAGAAACCATCAAGAAAAGATCAAAGTGTAAATAAGATCATGGATGTCCTGCTTTATTTTTACAACAACTTGTTTTATGTGTCTTTTATGTGTGGAGAAAATAAATAAATAATCTTTCCTTTGAACCTTAATCAACTCACAGATCCCAGGAACAAAAGGGCTGATAGGTAGCAATCCTTGTTGTTTCAACAAGAGAAACAAGGGGTCTGTCCCCAGAGATTCCTCCTGAAAAATGTGGGATCATTCACCTACAGAAGCACGGGCTGCACTGACTCTGAGTGGAGCACTGGCTCCCCGTGGAAAGGAATGTTTAATCTAGCAGATAAAAGTAGAACAAATCAGGCGTAATTTGAAAAGCAAAGCAGCAAGGTTGTTTTCTCTTAAATGACTATGTACTAATATGATGGATTCTTTAATACACAAAAGCTGTAAAGTGACAGGTATCTTTCCAAGGGGAGGATTGTACTTCTAGTAGACATTGGGGTTTATATATCTGGGCAAAATTCTGAGCACAGCCACCTTTCTAGTCTCTGAATTGAGCATCTGAGGATGATGAACAGTCCCTTAAAGCATCTAAAAGTATTTATATGAAGAGTATCTTTACTCCTAAACACAACAGTTTCACATCATGGCCATGCAGTGTAGTTGTCTTGTTCCCCATCCAAAAAGAGCAATTTAGGATTTGATAGTCTCCAAATGATTTTTCCCTCTGAGATATGAGAAGCATTTGAAAGCTCTGGGTTTCTGTTCTGTGTGAAACAGGTTTGTCTGAATGTGCAGAGCCTTCACATCACCACCCCCAGCCCAAGCAAACACAGATACTGTTGGCAATCAATGGTGGCAACAATCCAGCACACAATGTTGTGCGTCACACAACATGATTTTGAGCAGATCTACTTAAAGCAAGCCTGACACTAATGGCCTGCAAAAGTAGACTTCCACTCTTTGCAGTATTGATAGGGCTGAATTGATATTAAGAGTGGCAAAGTTTAAAAATTTCCCCAGTGAAATTCATAGTAAAACATCATAGGGGAAACTACTGCAAAAATGAAGACTGGCAACAGAAACCAAGAAATGGTGAAACATTGACAAGAAGAAACAGTCTGGGACCAAACTAAAGGAATATGCATTTTCACAGTAAAATTCCTGGAAGCCTATTCACAAATAAAAAGGCATGATTTGTGAAGGGACTTATTTCACCTCAGACCTCAGAACCTCAAGTGGTTCTTATTTTATAGAATCAAAGAGTTATGGAATGGTTTGGGCTGGAAGGAACCTTAAAGATGATCCAGTTCCAATTCCCTTGCCGTGGGCAGGGACTCCTTCCACTATCCCAGGTTGCTCAGAGCTCCATCCAACCTGGCTTTGAACATTTCCAGGGATGGGGCAGCCACAGCTTCTCTGGTCAACTGTGCCAGTGCCTCACCTCCCTCACAGTAAAGAATTTCTTCCTAATATCCAATCTAAACCTAATCTCAGTGTGAAGCCATTCCCCCTCGTCCTGCCACTACACACCCTTGTAAAAAGTCCCTCTCCACCTTCCCTCCAGGTTCCCATCAGGTACTGGAAAGGCTGCTATTACCCCAAAAACCTTTTTTCCATGCTGAACAAGCCCAATTCTCTCAGCCATTGCAGAGTGCCACTAGGCTGGTCAGCCGTGGACATAAATATGACACACTAGTGGTGGAGCTCTCAGTGGTTAATCTCAATTTAGAGAAATTGAATTAAACTACAGAAGTCAGGCATGTGACAAATGTTTACCAAAACAATTTTGAAAATACCAAACAACCACTTTACAAAAGCACTGTAACAATGTGACCCTGGACAGGGCAAAGTGTTTTTCCATAAAGCAAAACAAAGGAACAAGCAGAACAAAACAAAGAGCCTCACTGGTGAAGGGATGAAGAGCCCAAGACATCCCAAACAGAGTATTTTAAAAGTACAGCTACAATTTCTTTCTGATATTACCACACATTCGTTGAATTCAGCAAGAAGTTGCTTTCAAATATCTTAAAGTAATTGTTTATTAGATTATTTTACCTCTCCAACAGATCTCATTTTGTGTATGCTGTTTATTATAATTTACTTAGGAGGTCTCATGTGTCACTTTTAAGTTCACCTGGGCTTTGTCTGTTAGACAACCATTTAGTATTTTCACCTTGCTAAAATAAATATTAGGTAGACACCTAATTCTGAAGAAGTACAAAACAGAACTACTGACAAAAATGACATTCATAACTAGTTTATAGTCAAATATGGATATAGCCCTGAATGCAATTTAAAAATTAATTTTGGACAAAATTTTCTGGTTTGCCAGAAATGAACTGGAAAAGAGTCTGAGAAGGAAAAGTCAAATTTGTCATGAGCTTAAAGAGATTTTCAGTAAAGAGCTCCAGGAATGGAGACAGATTCTATCAACTGCTTTCAAAACAGCTGAATTTTTAAGATATAGCTAGAATGATCACTAGCTAGCTCTTATGAATTATGGTGTTTCAAGAGCAATTTGATCCAAGTTTTAATTCTTTAATATATCTATTAATTCCATTTTTTCAGTATTCATACCTGAACATAAATCAGATTGGAGTAGATTTTACCAGGCTTCCCTGGAGCCAGATATTACTGATCTGACAATGACTAAGGAAAATATGACTTACAGAAAATATGGAAATTTACACAGAAGCTGAAGGCTGAAAAACTTTGTGCCTGAACTGACAAAATCTGACTGACTCTGTAGTTTACAGATATCTCTGCATGAGACTTGGCTACAGAATAGGAAGTACTATCAGAACTACAAGAAGAAAGTATTATTATTATTAGGAATGTGTAAATAATTTGTCACTTTTGTAAAAGCTGTTGCCAGAAGAGGCACAAAAGGAAATCCAAACATTTTCAAAACTGAACACATTCATCTCTGGATACAAAATTCCAATTAATTAAGAAAATGATATTATATGCCCATCTGGTCAGACAAGGGATGGAATAAAGAGATTTTTTCAATGTTTTCACCACAAAATATGCTGGCTATGTCAGGAATGAGCTAAGATAACATGGCAGGAGATAAATCAGCTGCTCTCTGACTCAGAGGCAGTTGAGAGGGGCTAAGCCCATTATGCTCCTGAACTACCTACAGAGGAGAAATGCCAGTGCAAGCTTGTACCAGGGATTGGTTCCATGGTCACTGCTCCTCAGAAGATTCTCCTGCACATCAGTGTCATGGCTGGGTCTCAGATGTCTCAGCACAGGGAGTTTTGCAGCTCCACTTGGCACTTTTCCAGTTGCACAAGGGGCATCGCTGTGGGACAGGCCCTGCATGTTGAGCCCTGTGGGGATCAACAACCAAAGCTGTAAAAACCCAGTTTTTCTGAGTGAAAACCTAAAATCACTTAATTCTGAACAAGATAATTCTTGAATTTCGAGTCATCACTTACTTGGTCTTTTCATAATAGCTCTGGATTGGTTCTCAGAATGATTTCCCTGTTCTTTTTTGTTAATAGAGAAATGTTTCCCCTGTACCTTCATCACCTTCATATACCCACAAAAATATATGCAAGTTAAGGATGCAAATTAAACAATTCTCAGTAATCATTTGGCTGCATCTACATTTTGATTTAGATCTAGAGAAGCACGGTCATAGCAAATAACTTAGCCATCCTCACTTTCCATACTCCATTTCACCCTACAGTCTTGAGACTGGATTCCTTTCCTCTGAGCAGCAAGACACCTGATATTCTCCAACCATGAACAAGATGTTCTGCCCACAGATCACATGTGAGCCAGCCAAACTCAACCTACCAAACTGCACTGAGTGCTGCAGGACCAGCAGCATCCACTCCTTCACTTTCTGGATCCTCTGGGTGAGTCTTTGCTAGACAAAGAGAAACTCCCAGAATTTCTCCAGTGCTTTTTAGCTCAAAAGAAAGCAAGGATGGGCTTGAAAATGCCATAGATGATGTAACTTAAAGCAAAAGTTGACATTAAAATACTCTTAATATTTAGTTCACTTACAAAGTACTATACTGCTGTATAAAAAAATACCAAGTGTAAAGAGTCTTCTTGTTTATAAGATAAATATTCTAAGGTATGTCTGTTACACGAGCCTTACATTCCTTAAATACAGCAGATATTTCACAAATTTTAACTTCTGTACCTCATAGTTCAGGCTCAGAGCAACTGTTTCCTTTTCATATGAAAAAACTTCAGCATGGTGTTTTAAGCAGGATGACTGAAACAATGCAAAAATTGGGGATTTGAACACTGAGCTTCAAAATCAGCATATAAATGCTGACACCTTTAGATGTTCTATAGATAAGGATTATCACTGTGCACAGCACTGCCTTTCATAAATGCAATGCACCCTTTTTCTTTTGTATTACACAAATCATATCCAAAAATTTTTTTTTGTATTATTATTTTTTTTGGTTTTGTATTATTATTTTGTATTATTATTTTGTAATTTTATTTTATTTTATTTATTTTATTTTATTTTATTTTATTTTATTTATTTATTTTACTTTTAAAACATACCAAAATGGGAGCTACATTTCAGTTGTGTGCCCCCTGTGATTTTATTTTGCATCACTTCACAAAAGCTGTAGCCATGCCTCAGAGTAGCACATCTCAGAACCTGAAAGGGCTCTGGCTGGAAAACAAGGAGGTGGGTTCAGCCTTAGGACCACCCTGATCCAGGACCTTCTGCAGCCCAAACCAAAGGATCCAAAGGAACATTTCCAGAGGGAAGACAGAGCTGTTAAAAAAAAGCCATGCACAGAATTTGGGGAGTGCTTCAAGCAAAGCACATGGGTTAAATATTGGCTGTATTTTTGCCACAACAATCCACATACTGAGAGCTCTATAACCTTTATCATTTCAGTCAATGAGAGGATTCTTTTAGGAGAGGGTAAACAAATAATTATTCTAACCAATTTAATTTTATATTTCTACATCTCTATTTTCCTTTCAGATTACAGCATCCAGGAATAAGAAAAATTAGATAAAATTAATCCATCTGCTGCTAGACAGAACCTAATGTATTAAGAAAAGGTACAGATTATTTTCTATATAAATGGCCACATAGAACAACAAAAATCTAGATCTTTAAAATGTACTTTTTGATTCAGAAGAAAATTGAAGAACTTCATGAAGTCTTTCAAGTATCCCTGATCCAGAGCATGACTGTGTGTTTAAATCCCTTCCTACAGAACAAATTCCTTCAAAGTAAAACTTGTTTAAGGGACCCTTTTCTGTATAAGGTGAAATACACGACCCAAAACAGGCACCCAGACCGCACATAAAGTTCATTCTTCAGAGATAACTACATAAATAAAGTGAAAATTCAAGCCTGAAGGGCAGTTTACAATCTTCAAATTCATTTCAGAACTGAAAACTATGGAAGTGGGATGTAGATAATTTATTGCTTTAAATAAGTGCATACCACACACAAATCTACACATGCATTTGTATGCCCATAAAACCAGAAAAAGTGAACTCCATTTTAAAATGAAGGTCTACATTCTTTCAGCTTTATGTTCCAAGTTTAACTTTTCAGTTGTTGAGGAGAATGGGGGTATTGCAGGGAAATGATAATCAAAATTTATACTCAGTGCAATAGACTCATTAATGAAACAATGCCACTTCTTGATGAAAAATCCCAGATAAGCAGTTCAGGCCTTGCTACACGAAGAGCTATGAAGTTTGAAACTAAACTCTGCAACTTCTGGGTGTTTGGAATTCACCTAAACCTCTCTGTGTAGCTATAACTATCCTTTAATGTCATGCAAAGATGCTTTGTATGGGAATCAGACCAAAGCAGGATTCCTATTCCCCAAATCAGGATCCCTGTTCCCCAAATCAGGATTCCTATTCCCCAAATCAGGATTCCTATTCCCCAGAGCAGGATTCCTGTTCCCCAAAGCAGGATTCCTGTTCCCAAATCAGGATTCCCATTCCCCAAATCAGGATTCCTATTCCCCAAAGTAGGATTCTTATTCCCCAAATCAGGATTCCCATTCCCCAAAGTAGGATTCCTATTTCCCAGAGCAGGATCCCTATTCCCTAAATCAGGATTCCTATTCCCCAGAGCAGGATTCCTATTCCCAAATCAGGATTCCTATTCCCCAGAGCAGGATCCCTATTCCCCAGAGCAGGATCCCTATTCCCCAGAGCAGGATGCCTATTCCCCAGAGCAGGATTCCCTGCAGACATGAGCTAATGTCTTGGCATTCCAGAGAAACCCTGGCACTTGAGCACACTCCAGCCTGTGAGAGCAGGCTCCTGAGGATTACAGGGGCTGTGCTGCACAGCACTTATGACAGGAATGCTTTGGGAGCTTTGCTCTTCCTTTATCTCCCTCCTTTCTGACCACACCAAACGCTGCTCCACCTATGGAATGGTTTGCTCATATATGATCTAATTAGAGTCAGGCTGCACACACACAATGCCCGATTCAATGATGATTTGGGATGAATAGCCAGATGTGTCTGTGCTGGGGAAGTGGTTAGACAAGATTTACTGGGGACTGGAGGGAGGGGAATGCACAGTGAAATAAACTTTTTACCTTATGTAAAAAAAAAATATCTCTATTTTGTGACATACTAAGAAATAACTATGAACCAGACAACAATGGCATAAAGAGCAGCAGTAGATCAGAGGTCAAATTTGCACCAAAACTCAATCTCATTTAGCAGCTCAGCTCACATTTCCTCATCTACCCACCCACCTTTTTTTATTATTATATTTTAATTATATTTATTATTATATATACTATATTCTATGTATTATGTTAATATATATTCTATATATCACATTCTATATATTATATTATATTATATTATATTATATTATATTATA
>NC_031774.1:1748641-1749761 GCF_001522545.3 Parus major | reverse complement strand
TTATCTATTATCTATTATATATATTATAATATTATTAAATAATTGACCCTTGTGAGGTGTTAGCTACCAGAATAATCCTTATATGGGAGTTTTCTTAATTTTCTATGGAAAAAATTCTCAGGAGAAAAAACATTTTGAAAACACATATGTTGGGACTGGTTGCTGCAACATGCAAGTCTGATAGAAGACATTTTTTATAACTGGATGTATTTTTAATAATTTTAGAAAAAAATTATAATTGAAATACAGTGATTGAGCATGAATTTTAAACAAAGGCTATTCAAGCCCTGTTCCTACTAAAGTCAATAGCAGGGTTCTCTTGTGATCCATAAATAAGTCCAAAAATGTAGTATTGATGTTTGTGTGAAATACATTTGATTCAATCTGGGATCCTTGTTCCTAATGTGAAATATTTTTCAGCATATTACAATGTCCCCATCATAAATACCTCAAGAGACTACAATCCTAAAACAAAACAAAATCCTACATGTTTCTTGATGGTGGCTTTTTCTTATTGATCACTTCAGGTCATTTGAAGAATACATATTCACAGAAACAAAAAAAGGAAAGAAAAGTTTCCTGCCTGCTGAATTTACCTGCTGACAGGTAATCTTCTTGTGCAGTTTTGAGATTAGAAGCCTTCCCCTGACATAAAAAAGGGGAAAACTTTTGACAGAGAGTGTTAAGATTTTTTTAAGAATATTCACACTCTAACCAGGTGTAACACTGAGGTACATTGAAGTCATCTCAAAACTAAAAAAATAACTATCAGCTTATTTTCTTACATAAGTGTTAACAAGCTATGTGTGTATTGATAAGTACATATTTTAGCTTCAGCCAACAGTTCATTCTGAATATCTATAAAGACTAAACTCTAATTATGCACTGTGTTTATTTGCAACAAATATCCAAATTTGACAGTAGAGGTCTAATTTCCAGTCTGTGTTGCTATGTAGGTGCCACAACCCCATGAAGAAATATTGCAAACAAAATAACCAGATATTTAACTTACAATATCTGCACTCTCTATTCCTCAGATGTTCCCAGGCTCATTCTGTTAGGCACCATCACAAATTTCTTTATTCTCTCTGAAAAACTTCTTAAACCCAGAATATGAAAG